>NW_010511670.1:0-1398 GCF_000687285.1 Phaethon lepturus
CAGCCTAATAAAACGATCCATCTGCTTATCTCGATTGTTGCTGCAAATAGACCTCTCTATGCGTGTGTATATATATACACACACCTTTTAAAATCTTTTTTTTTTTTTTTTCTGTTCCCCTTTATTTCCATCCGGTGATAACCTGCACTCTCGTTACAGTTAGTTCGCTGTAATAAACTGAATTATACGGCTCGGCATAATTTCAGTTTCTTCTCTTTCCCCCTTTCTCCCCGTATTTACTTATTATGATTTTGTGAGATCTGTATGCATTTGGCGTGGCTTACTGCTTTTTTATTTTTACCGGTTTTTTTTCGTCCAAAAAGCGAAAAAAAAAAAAAGAGGAAAAAGGGAAAAAAAAATCCCTTCAAAGCCACGCTGTTTTAGCCCGGAATCTGTCTGTATGGACACTAACGCGATCTGGCGCAGCTCGGGGGTACATTGTAAATGTAGGTCTTGATAACCCCTCAGTCACCCTGTCCCCTGCAAGTACTCTGTCTAAGAGCAGTGAGGACGATGGAGACTAGTCCGGCTTAGCTATTGTTCGCATTTAAGGCGTATTTTAACATTAATACTAAAATAATTACGTTTTGACCAGATTATTTTTTTTTCTTCCAAATGTTTTTAAAGTATCACTTTTGTAGAGGGTAGGGCCACGAATGTAATTTTTTTTTTTTTAAAGAAAAAAAAAGACTCTCTAAGTAAGTTCTCATACCATTTAAGGTATATTTTTGTGTTATAGACCCATGCAGATGCAAAAGTCCAAGTGCTGGACAATCAAAACGTAAGCTTGTCATTGTTTAATGCATACTTAAACAATTTTATTTTTGTCTTGAAATTATTAATAATGTGATTTTCTGTCCGCTTCCCTATCCAGGTGTCGAATGGATGTGTGAGTAAAATTTTGGGCAGGTATTACGAAACTGGCTCCATCAGACCCAGGGCAATCGGAGGTAGTAAACCGAGAGTAGCGACTCCAGAAGTTGTAAGCAAAATAGCGCAGTATAAACGAGAGTGCCCCTCCATCTTTGCGTGGGAGATTCGAGACAGATTACTATCAGAGGGGGTCTGTACCAACGATAATATACCCAGTGTAAGTTCATGAAAAAAAAACTTCCTGTGTGCTGTGTACAGTGCTGGGTAGCCGTAGCGAGCCTCTGCTTCCTTTGTTTTGGTACCCGATGAGAGGATAGCAGGTTCACATCATTTGCATGTGGCAGGGTCAGACGCATTTTTTCATACAGAATCTGACAAATGCCTTTAAGGAGGGGAAAAAAAAAAAATATGCGGGTCACCCCTGCGCCTGGCGCCTCAGGACTGCGAGGATCAGGCGAAGCTATCGCTCTGGTTTTGCAGGGTTGGGTTCGGGGCTTTTTTTTTTCTTTTTCTTTTTTTTTTTTT
>NW_010511671.1:0-8748 GCF_000687285.1 Phaethon lepturus
GCTGCGAGCGTGTGAATGCAGGGGGGCCAGATGCCCCGATACTCACAAATTGCCGCCGCAGCTTGGTCTTCACGCGCTCGGCCTTCGTCTCCGCCGGGTGCACGGCGTAGCTGAGGGACCCCAGGTGGTTGTCGACCGACAGGCTCTTCCTCATGTAGAAGGAGCGGGTGCGGAAGTAGCTGAAAGGGGCATCCTCCACCGCCGTGCCGAGCTGGGGGTCCCTGGAGGGGTCCGTGCCGTCGTCCTCCAGCCGCCATGCCTCCCCTGGGGAGCAGAAGGACGTGCCACCCCATCAGAGCCACGGCCCGGGCCATGTCCTACCCCTCCAGCCCCCCGGTGGGGGTGCCCAGTGGACAGTGTGGACCCCCTCTGCCCATCCCACGCCCACCAGCACGCCGTGGGGTACCCAGCCTCGCGCACCCACAGGCCCCAACGCTCTCCTGGAGGGAATCGGTCAAATACAGCTGAGCACGACGAAGACATGGCTGGAGTCAGGGCCTCCAGGCACTACTGCAGTATAAATATTACTCAGAATAACCAGCGGACCAAAATCCTAATACCTAAAAAATTCCCACTACTTAACTCTAATAGGGTTATCCCATTTAAAAGGGTCCTTTATAAAGAAATTAAAAAATTTCGCTCATTCTTCCTTACCCCAAGTCCAGTAAAACATTCCACATTAAAAGAAAATGTTGGGGGTTTTTTTCTAAAGGAAAAAAAAAATCCTACAGTCAGAATCACACACAGTTCTTGCTGCTGGCATTAATGCTACACACCTGTATCAAACCTCCCTCTTGCAGGTATTCACATGCTCTGTACTCGGTGACGATAATAAATCTTGCTTTGTGAATGGGAAAACTGAGGCACCACAAACGTTGCAAATTGCAAAAGGATTTACTGCCATCCCCTCCTCCAGAAAACTCTTTATGGCACGGCCAAGAGCAAATCAGCAGCCAAACCGAGGACAGAAACCAGACCTCCCGTCTCCTCGAGCTCTGCGCAGCCCGTCGCCGGCAGCACCATCTGATGCAGCACTGCAGGGCTGGAGCGCCCGGAGACAAAACCTCATTGACGCTGAGAGAGCGGCGGCGGCGGAGGACAGCCGGCATCACGCAGAGCTGGCGCTCCCGGGGTAGGACTGACTATATTTCATTGCAACAAAAGGGAAAAATAACAAAACACCATAGAAAATGTCTCCATAATATCACCGCTCTGCTCTTTCCCGAGCAGTTTGGATGCCACATGCTTTTCGCTGCCAATGTCATCTTTACATCTGGAGTTTGCCCTGCCTCCCACCCCCAAGCCAAAATCACTTCTCAATAGCCATAACAAATAAACAATAAACGCCTCTTGCTCAATTCTTGTAAAAATGATCAATTATTAGTCATTGCAGCCCAAAAGAGCATCTCACATGACTGTCTTCAGAAAGCTTCCCCCTCCTGCAGACTCTTCCCAAGGCAAGATCATTTGTCTCTGGTCTCTGAAAAACGCAGCTTCTTCAGGCATGAATGACCAGGACCCTGCTACGTCAAGGCTGAGGAGCAAAATACCTCCAGAGTTTAAAGCAAATAAAGGCCTTAAGGTACAAACCAGCCAGAAAGCAAGTGAAGTGTAGCTTACCCAGCAAGGCTGTGGGTTTTACATTGAATATGATGAGAGACAGACTGGACGCTGCAGCCTCAGAGCAGCAACTGGCCACTCCATCTTCTGTGTCTCAAGAAAAGTGTCTCTTCCCCAAGCTCCCCAAAGTTTTTAAGGTGTAAAGACAGCTCACTACGTGTAAAGTTCTGCCAGTGGATCTGGAGGCTCTGAATGGAAACCAGCAGAACCGAGAAGACAAGAGGGAAAAGAGAAAGACAGGAATCTTAAAAAAAGTGAACAGAGAGGCAAGACGGAGCACAGCACTACCTAGCATGGCATCTTCTTTTTTCCTCCCCTACTTTCAATTTAATAAGCTGCTGCTGCTCCTCTCCAAATGTCAACTCACACAACACAGGAACTGCTGTTTGAAAGCTGTGATTATTCAAGGCACAAACACGTCAATCGAAGCCCAGATCCAGACTGTCACCGCGAGATAGCATCGCTCCGGGGATGCAGCAGGAAACACCGCGACACAGGCACGGAGCCCAGGAGGAGACCCACCCAACACGCAGGAAAATCACAAACGGAAGGAGGAACCAGCCCCAGTGCCCCCGTGCTCATCTGCGACGGCTCAGTCACCACCTGCACCACCCTCTGTCCCCAAGGCCATCCCTTCCCAGCCCCACAGCATGCCCAGACACAGCCACCACTGCTCTGCCGTTCTGGATGAGGGAGGACCAAGGCTGCATGCTGAAGGCAGCCCAGCTGCCAGGGTAGAAGGGAAAGGACAGCCACCGGCCGCACCCATTCCTCCATGAGGGACACATCTCCTGAAGATGAAGGAGTTGCAGTTCAAAGCCACACAGACCATCAGGGTCACATCTGGTCTCACTGATCCCAGTTTCCCATGGACTTTGCTGCTCTTTGTCTCTTCTCTCTCCAAGGGGCTACAGGCAGCTGCACCCTCCAGCACAGTGCTGGAGAGGGACCAGTAGCAGAGCTGCTCCCTGGCCTGACCAAGATGTGATCCCCTCCAAACCTCTCCCCTGCTTGGGCAGAAGGGTTACGGTCCCTCATCACCAGGCATGGGGAGCCACCGCAGAGGGAGCCAGGACCTTGTCTACCCCAAAAAGCTTTTTTACGTGCTAAAGGAGCTTGTTCCTGATTTCTACCAAACAAGTAAACCAATGATCAAGCCAAGAACAGTCAGAAGGGAAAGAACAGTAAGTCCCTGAAGCGGAAATGCTAGGGACAGGAGCAAGCCCAAGCCTTGAAGCTGCTCACCTCTCTGCCACCCAGAGCTATGCCCAGCAACATCAGCACCTCTAAAAGATGAAGACTCTTCTTGGGCTTGGTAATAACAATTGCTGCAAAATCCTTCTTCTTTCTGAATTTGAAGTGTTGGGGAGGATGTGCACCAAAAGACAGAAGGAGCAGCAAGGACAGACGCCTGCTGCCTCTCCGATACTTCCTCTCTCACGGACAGGCTGATCCCTCAGCCGCTGCAAGCAACGCAAAAGGTCTTCCTCAGCACCAATGCTAACACACGGGCTGGTGTAAAAAGGCCCTTCTGTTCCTCTTGCTCATGGGGGTGGCACATTGTCCAGGTACCAGGCTGAAGCCTCAGAGCCAGGAGACTTCCTCTTGTTAAACAGCATCTCACCGGGGAGAAGGAGCGTGGGGACCAGCACCACCGCTCAGCTGAAAGCAGAGGATGGGCATCTCTGCAAGAAAAGCTGTTTCAGGAGAGGGCCATATGCCCATGCTAAGTTCAACTGAGATGCGTGATTGACACTCATCCAGACGTTGTGGAAGGCCACCCAAAACATCCCTGTGAATATTAGGAAAAATAATTCCAGGGTCCTGGTCTAAGCATAAATCCGGCCACTGCCTTTCGTCTTCTTTTCCTCCCATGGGCATAATTCCCAATAAACTTGCACCAACCATACCACCAGTTAGCTTCTTCCCAGCTTCCAGTGGGGCATGGAGCCAGGTTCTGATGAGCTCAGCATGTTGCACAACAGACAAGAGAGAGTGAAGGCAGGTGAAGCGCTCCAGCATGGTCTGCTCCTTCCAGGTGCAAGGCAGAGGGAACTGCAAGGGGTCAGGCACACAAAACATGCAGCGACCTCCCTGTGCAGGTAAGAGCTGCAGGCAGCCACGGGCTGAGAAGAAGCCCCCGCCTGCTGCAGAAGAGCGGAACAAACAGCGTTTCTCAGTCCCACCCCTAAAACTTTACAGGGGCACAGAGGACAAGCGAAAGGCGGCTCACCTCTGTGCTGCCAGCATGTGCGAAGCCTCTCGGCACACTGCAAAACATGACACCAAACGGATAATGGCTTGACCAAGCCCTGTTTCACTCTTGCCTCCCCCTCACTACATCCCGGGCTCACAGCCATCAGAAGTTTTGGGTTAACCCAGGAGTGCTGCGACGGGCAAGGAGGTGAAGGATGGAGAGCTCGGAGCCTGTCCCAGCTGACCACATCACCACTTGTTGCAGGTTACCTGGAGGGGAACAACAAAACCAGACCAAGAGGAAACCCAGACCCATTCACCAGCCCAGCCAGCTACCTGGCTCGCTAAATGAGGTTGGGTTTGAGAGAAGGAGAGGGTTCGGCAGGCTGCCCAGCCACCCTGGCCATCCTCGGGGCCCCAGTTCCCCGCACAAGAACCTGCATGGGAGCTGTGGTGCCACAGCAGAACAATCTCCCGTGACCTCCCACAGAGTGACTGAGGACTCCCCTCCTCTGGTGCTGCCACGCTGGAACTGCAGGTCACAGAGCAAAAGGCCGGGGAACACGTCCCGGTGGTCAGCGGAAGATGTTCCATCCCACCCACGCAGGGACAACAGCTTCTCCCACCTCGCTTGGCGACGACTCTGCTTGCGGCCCCGAGGACAGCGGCGAGCCAGAACCCGGGCTCTCCCCCGCAGCACAGCGCTCTCTCCCTGAAGATGAGCTTAGCACCTCTCCCACAAACAGCCCTGCTCCTGCCAAAGCCTTGCACCCCTGTGGGCAAGCTTCTTCCCGAGGTGGCTGTGGCCATGTGTCCCCCGCTGCAGCTGGCCGCACGTCCCCCCCCTTGAATGGGGAGCGGTGGCACCTGCTCAAAGCAAAATCACAAGTTCTTGAAGCAAAGGATCTTCTCTCCCTCGTGACACCCTGCAGCCCAGCCTTCATTCTTAAGTGCTTGTGGGAATCCTGCTTTCCTTATCCTCCTGCTCCGCTCTTGTCCCGCTGCCCAGACGTCACACCCTGCCAGCAGTGCAACCCCTGCAGCTCGAGGGCTGCTGCGTCCCTGCAAGCGAGGCCGGACCTTCCGCGCTGATCGAGGCCACCGCCTGTTGTCCCAGGGCTCAGACAAATTTAGTGCTGTGTATTACAGGTAAATACTGCCAGACCCATGATCCAGGATGTGAGAGACTGATACGAGAACCAGGCAATGTTGAGAAAAGCATCTTTTTTTCTCCCTCCATGATAGCATGCTGATAGTCCTAATAAGTAGCTAATTAGCAGTTCCTAACTGAATATCAAGGAGCCAGGAAAACAACCTGGGAGGATCTGGACAGAAAACAACAACTCGTTCATTCATCCAAGGCTCTGGCTGTGAAGGGAGCCTTCCAACCTACAAGGGTTTGCATAATCCTTCTCTTCTTGGCATCCTAGGCACCTTGCAGCCACGAATAAAGCAACATCCTAAAGACTTGTTACGCGCAATCGGGGCTTTTCCTTACACCCGCTGTGCGGGGTGGGCTGTGCACAGCCTTTGCTCTAGGGTGGTTGTTCCGTGGTGTGCAAGCACGTCTGCGCTCACACGAGAGGAGGTGTTTGCAGGAGAAGGTGATGAGGTTTGCAGTGGGTCTGACTCATACTGGGACTTCATCCCACACCCTCCCTCCACCTCCAGCACAGCTCCTGGGAAGCACCAGCACACCGACCAGGGACCCGTCGCGTGCAGACCGCTGCTCTGGATGCCGAGCCCCTCACGATGCTCTCTGGATGCTCTCTCGGGCACAGGTCCTGCAAAGCACTTTGTTTTGCCCTCTGCCAGGAGGCAGACCTCCACCATTTATTCAGGTCTGTCCTTGCAAACCATGACCCAGGAAATCCTGAGGGCTCACAAAACCTCACAAGCCGTTTTCGATTCCAAGCAATGGAGCTGCCTGCAACTACCTACCTACTCACAAGTGTCCCAAGCCCTGGTGTCCCCAGGAGTCGGCTACGCAAGCTTTCCCACAGGTCCTCCTCCCACACTGCGACTCGTTCTAACAATTTGATGGGCTGAAAGGAAAACCACGAGTCCTGCACGCAGCGGAGAGCAGTCACTCGGGTGCTGCAGCACTCCCAGGAGCACCGCTGCGATGAGCGCAGCAGGACGGGCTCAGTGATGTGCCAAGATCCTCTCCGTGCACAACTTTTGGGAGAATTAGTAGCACCAGGAAATGAAATGCCTGCAGAGCATTAAAATTAATCCGGGGTTTGGACAGCTTCTCCATTGGGTAGCTCAGTGCTCAGCGGTCTGACTGTGAGTGGGCTAGATTTAAAAAAAAAATAAAAATAAAAAAACCCAAGGGTGCTATTTGAAGGCAACTGTTTTATAAGGATTTTATTTAGAGCTGGATTGTCAGCCCTGGCTTGCAGGCCTTATCTTTGTTTCAGTGCTAATATTCCCTTTCCCCATCATTTTTATGGCCCCGGCATGATTCCACTGGCATCAAAAGCACTGAAAGGCTTTGGCCGTCAACGGTTCTGCCAATAAACTTGTTCAGAGCAAGAGCAACTGGCCCAACAATGTTAGTATTTCATCAGGATCAGCACGAGAGTAGAACATGATAAAAACCCTCAGCTGATCTGAAGGCCAACGCACACTGCCAGGCTGGGGGGCGTTTGCTGCAGCAAATCCCCACCCCAGGCCAGGACCGTGGGAAGAGCACAGTGCTGCTCTCTGCCGCTGCTCCCGGTGGAGACCAGCAACAAGTGCCCTGAAGCCACTTCACACCCTAGAAAAGAGGCGCTTCGGTCTGTTGCAGAGGCCACAGAGCCACCGAGGCAGCAGCTCGCCCCAGCATGGGTGGGCAGGAGATGCAGCCCACCCGGAGGCAGAAGGCTCTGACAATCACCTCCCCACACTGGATGGCTTTCACGAGCCAACTCTGCTTTTTCATCAGTGTAATATGAAAGACGCAGAGGTTTAAGTAACAGGCTCAAAGAAAGGCTCAGAGAGGGGCAAAAAAACCCCCAAACCTCACCAAGAAGGGCTGGGTTTGCAGCAGGATAAACCCCGCACAGATTAGGGTTGGATTTATTTTGTTATTTGTGCCCCTGGAGAAGCAGGAAAGGTTTGCCAGGATTTTGCAGGCCTCTGGCAGAAAGGGGTGGAAGCTTGCCCCAGCACTGTGGCACTCACCAGCAGACGGGACCGTGCAGCCTTTCTGGTGGTCAGAAGCAGAATGCTTCTTGTAGGGCTTCTGCTCCGGCATCTCCTCGCTGTACGCCGTGGAGTCGAGGAGAGGAAGCCTGCTCAGGACCGGAGACTGCGGGATGCTGGGCAGCGTCCGGGACTTCCCCAGGAGCGGTCGCTGCAGCTTTCTGTCCAGAGACCTTGAGGGGAGAAAACACAGGGCATACCCATTTCAGTAGGTGGAATGGCTTCTTCAAGCCAGGACCCTTCTGTAACACACAATTGCTGCCACCGGTCAGAGAGCGTACGGTCCTTCCCAACACCAAACTGCACCCTTCGTTCGCAAAGCTGCTGCTATTTCAGTAACGCCTTCTCCCTCGCCAGCATATTTTAATTAGGATTTTCACCTTGAGCTGCAAGCCACAATCAGCATAAACAGCACATGAAGCATTCTAGCACCCGCCCCGCTTCACAACTCACCGATAATCAGAATTAAGCAAATAAATAAACCAGAGGGCTCAAGACCGGAGGGATACAAATTGCCTTCAAGAGAGTAGAAACCCCACTTAGCACTGAGCGCCGTGCGAGTGGTGGAAACCAGGTCACTCAGGGGTCCCAGGGACACGCGCCGCAGGGAAGGTCCAAACTAGCAAGACAGACTCACACAGCAGCTGCTGCAGAGGTCAGGAAGGTATCATGCAACATGGAGAAACACAAGTTCAAGGTCTCTGTGGGGTCAAAAGCCAACAGACTCTGATGATGGGGCTCAAAAGCTGCAGGGGTGACCAAGATGCACGCCGACGTGCTAGCAGTGCGACCACGAGCCTCCTTCTCCTCCAACACCCCAGAGCAGGCTGAGCCTCGCCGCACGGCATGGGAGCAGGTCCCCTTTCTCCTGCTTCACCCCACAGCCTCCCCTCAAGGGATGGTCCTCAGGTGCCGTCCTCGGGGATGGCACTGGCCCAGGCCATGCTGCAAAGGTCCCAGAAATGTGATAAAAAGGAGCAGAGGCCCAACAGCCCCGCGGTGTGAGGAGACGTGGCAGGGTCGCCATGTGCCGAGGGCCGCAGGCTGGGCTCACGCCGAGGCTGTCCAGCCCCAGCCCTCACCACCGCAGAGCCCACACCTGAGCCCGACCCGAGGCGCAAAGGGCCCCTCCTCCCACGAGGCCGTTCACGAATTTCATACTGAATGTTATGAAACCTTCAAATTCCCATCCAAAATTAAATTCTTAGCTGGTTTATGCTCATTTGTTCTTGTGCCAATATTAACCTTTAGCTTAAATAATTATTCCCCCTCTCCGGCGTTTGCTCCCATGATTAATTTCCATTATACCGCAGTCACAGCCCCTTTCGCCCTGCATTTTTCTAGGCTGATTAAGGCAAGTTCTTTCAGCCTCTTCTCACAAAACGAGCTTTCAGTCCCCACGGTTGTTTCCACACCCCTTGCTTGCCCTCCCTCCAGCTCAGACCTGGCATCCTCCACCCACCCCAGAGCATCACGCAGAGCCGAGCTCCGCTGTGGACGCGCAGGGCGAGCGCTCTGCCTCCCTGCACATAACAGCACTGAATTTTATCCCATGTCCACTAAGCCGGTCCTCAAGGTCACGCAGGGAGAGTCTATCATGCAAAAGCTCCTGACCCTCAGCGGCTGCCTGTCACCGCTACATTTATGATGATCGTTTTTCACTCCCTTTACAAATGTGACAGCAGCTGCCGACTGGTGTCGGCATCTGATGTAATTCACGGGCGAGCAGCGACACAGGGG
>NW_010511672.1:0-5947 GCF_000687285.1 Phaethon lepturus
TGCGCGCCCGCTGCCCGTTCCTGGGGTCCTGCCCCTGACCGTTTCACTCCTGCCCGGGCGCACCGACAAAGCACGTGTGTTTTCTGCTGAGAACGTCCATGCTGATGTTCAGGAGGATGGTAATAACTGATTCTGCAGAATGACCATTTCTTACTTGAGCGCAGTGCTTGGACAGGCTGCTTTCTACTAAGAAGTGATCTTCTTAGAGCTATAACCATGTGAAACGTGCTTTTCCAAATGTGACCGTGTGGTTATTTTTCTACCTTTACTACATTGGTTAATGTTGGAGAAAGTAATTTCCAAGGTCTTCCCTCCTCCCCCCAAGCTGGATTAGCTGCAAGTACAACATAAACCAAATCCACATTGAAGACCAGATTCCTACTTTGTCTCATAGGGATACTATTTACAATAAAAGAAAAGTTACTTCAGGCTGATTAGTGTCAAGTACCTGATATTAATTCTCTAATGTGCAGGACAAGAACAATGAGCACAAACTGAAAGACAAGAAGGTCCATCTGAATATCAGGAAATACTTTTTTTCACTGTGAGGGTGACCAAGTACTGACATAGGCTGCCCAGAGAGACTGTGTGGAGTCTCCATTCTTGGTCATATTCAGAAGCCATCTGGACATGGTCCTGGGCAAACTCCTCTAGGTGGTCCTGCTTGACCAGGGAGGTTGGACCAGGGGACATCCAGAGGTGTCTTCCAACCTCAGACATTCTGTGATTCTGTAAAGTAATAAGTAGGAATTGGATTGAGATAGCTGGAGCTAGATGTGGAGCATAATATTGAATCAAAGGTAATACAGACAACTGCAAAGAAACATTTGCATCTCATTCTGTTCATAATTAAGCCTCTTATCTGGCTGGATTTCTTATCTTGTAGCTTGGGGAATTTTGGCTGCAATAAACAAACCCCAACATTTCTACTTAGTAAGAATTAGCTCATAATTTACTAAGTTTGCTACTGGGGAGGGATCCTTTGTAAAGCAGCAAAATAAAAAGATGCAAAGTGTTTGATTTTTTTAATGAAAGTTTGGGGTTTTTAAATAAATTAATAGGGGTGCATATACAGCTTTGCTAACTTCCACCACTTATCCTCTGTGCATGTAATTTTCTATACTATATATCTGAAATAGTAACCTTTTTATGCAGATTTACTGCTAAAATCTATAGCTACTTACTGTGGGCACAATATAAGTGATGATTTTTCATTAAATCATAAAATTTACAATGTGCAAGTACTCATGATGTGTGGGAGGGTATCTCTCCAGAAAATCAACAGTTCAGAACATTTTCTTTGTAACTTGCAAACTTCTGTAGATGGAACAAAATAAAAAAATAGCCACGTTGTTACCACATGCTGCTTGCTGAAAATTATTTAACTCTTTGATAGCAGTTTCCTTTTTAGCTATTACCAGCCCTTTAATAGATGTTATTTTTAAACATTGTCTTGTTTGGATGAAATATGTTCCTTTGTTTTAGTACTGGTTACCTCCTTTGCTGATCTGGAACTGCAGTGTAGCCTGAAAGTTCAGAAATGCGGAGTTTTCTAAAAAAAGAGTTTTGAACAATGTCATGTGTTTTTGTATTTAATTTGCTCTACCAGATTTTGTCGACCTTATGGATTAGGGAAAAATCCGTCCTCAATGCTTTCTAACATCATATATTTATAAATCTTGCCACCTTTAGCTAAAGTGATCTTGGCTTTGTATACTGCAATGCAGTGCTATTTAGAAGCAAGAAAAAGGCCTAGCATAAAACCTAGGCTCCACTCATGGCAGGTTTAAAACTTCTTTTGACTTAACATAGACAGAGCTCAGCCCTCCAGGGTCTGTATCTGGGGGCTGGGCATTGGGATTTTTTTCAATCTTATCAACGTTTTATTTAAACTTTTTAAAAAAAGTGAAATTTAACATGCGAGATTAAAGAGATTCTTTCACTCCATTAATTCATCCTTTTTTCTCACACTGATGGAAAGTCATACATCATCCTGCATGACCTGATTTTAAATAAGACATTTCCAAAAGAAACTTGCCTTCAATCAAAAATGCTGCCCTTAAGATTCGAAAGTAAGGACTTGTGATAGTGGTATCTCCACCATACTCTTTCTGACCAGGCTCGGACACTCGGGCTTGTAGGCAGATTCTCTCATTGTTCCCATTTGTAGTGTGAATCCTACGAGTGTTTATTTCACTCATTTTGGAGGCTAAAAAAAATTATGTGTATTAGAACCATGAGAATTTCATGTTTCTTGCTATATTCTGCCTCAAGGGATTTTGCAACATACTGTAGTTAAAACACTGGTATAAAAAGGGGAAGTGGTGGAAGGCAAAACCAGATGCCATCAAGAGTGTTTTCTTGCCCAAACCCCATGCCAGATGGTACACAAACTAAAGGGTAGGGTTTGCTCTTCTCTCCTCCCTAGCACTGACTCCAGTTATCAAGTAAAGGTGTGGTTGTGACTCTATCCTGAACTATAATTGCCGCTCTGACACAGGACTTGTGACATAATGACACAAAATATGGAGA
The DNA here is from genome assembly GCF_000687285.1 of Phaethon lepturus. Lineage (NCBI taxonomy): Eukaryota > Metazoa > Chordata > Aves > Phaethontiformes > Phaethontidae > Phaethon > Phaethon lepturus. Next base: position 2,533 of record NW_010511672.1, read on the forward strand.
TTTTTAGTTCTTACTAGATCAGATCAGTGCCCGACCCGGAGCTTGGTTTCCCTTGGACACTCTGAAGCTCAGCTCTAGTAACTGACTGAAGACAGTGCACATAGGAAGGGGGCCAGATGATTCAAATCTGGGCTTTGAGACATTTCTCCACGCTGATAGAAACTCCTTTTCCTTCACCACAGCACTTGTGCATTCTCTCGCTCCCTATTTTTCCTCCCTTTCTGTTATTTCCTGCCTCCCCTTCTGCTTGCTGCCGCAGCAACCCCCTGCACACACCCCCCCGCTGCATGAAACAGCAAATGTTTTCTGTCTTGAGTACTGCGTAGGTAAACCACTGCAGGTTATCTCTTGGTTGAAATGACAACCCTTGTCTGATGCTTTCCCCCTACTTCTGTTTTTCCTGTCTCTTCTGTGCTGTTCCTCTGTTCCATCTGCTTCAGCACTACACACCAATCCTGCCCTTCTGTCCTGCTTAAAATAAATAAGACAGTACACTGTAATGCATTTAAAAAAAACCCCAACATTGAAAAAATTAGGCTTCCACATTTGGGTAACCAAAAATAACTCCAGCTTTCCAAACAGAATTCCTACCTTGTCTGAGACCGAGTCCAGGACAGCTCTGATGGGAGAGATGTGTTTGAGAAAAATAATATTTTCTGAAAAGTAGAATAGGAATTGTAAGCATGATTTTGTAATTAATTAGTAATACTAAGTCCTGTTGCTTCGCCCTCGTTAAAGCTAAATATTGCTTCCCTTCATTTTTTCTATGGCTGGTTTGTTACTGACAGTAAATATGAAACTATCATCAAAATGTGCACCGGTAGTGCTGTGTAGCTTTAAACAGACACGGATTAAGTTAGTAGACAGTACGAGCTGGGACTGTAAAATAGATTTTTCCCTCTGGCAGTGAACGGGCAGTATTAGCAGGAGGGTGGTAGTTTGTTTAGGTGGAACTTCCACCAACTAATATAATTTGTGCTGATTAGCAGAATGAGCTCCAGTGCCAAACAGAAAGCATGACTTGATTCACTGCTTATGAATCTGTGACTCAACATTACACAGAATCTCAGAGACGTTAATTGTGATAAATGTATTAATGTTCTTAATGATAATAATATGTTATATATTTGCAAACCAAACCTCTCGCTAGCAAAATACTGATGCCTGTGCCAGAAAAATCTCATAATTGTGTTCTGGAAGGTCAAATGAAGAGTTGTTATTACTATTTCTGATTGTCTGGAATGGATTAGTAGAGCCCTCGTAGCAAAATTAATCCAAACCTAAGAAGTTTATGAAACAAGAGCAAATTTTACATTATATAACGTTATGAAGATTGGAAGGAAATATCCAGTTGGGAAAAGAGCGAGTGTTGAACTGCCTCTGCCACCAAAGGGCCAGTGTGCCCGGCTGTCCTCCTCACCCCGGCTGGTGCCTTCGAGGCTGCGTTCGTTTTGCTCAGCGACGTATTGGATTTGGTTCTGAAAGTGGGACAAAATCTGTCTGCAGCTTTTGTGCGGTTAGAGGTCCCCACACCTGCAAGTGATACCTGTGCTTATGCCAACTTTCCTCAGGTGTGTTTTGCACGTGCAGGAGCGATGAGAAGAAGCCGAGGTGAAGGGGATACCAAATCAATGAAGGCAGTGCAATCCTAACAAGCACTCTTTTGTGTTTACAAAGCTATGCCTAAAGGGAAGTGGAGCACTGGTACAGGGAACGCTCCTCCTTTTTCTATAGGCTTCATGAACATGTGAAGAGCAAAGGAGAGAAGGAGCTTGTCTGATAAATATTTACAATGTGCTTTCTATATAATGTAAAAATGCAAATCTTTGCATAAAGTCATTTTGCTCTTCAGTAACGTAGACGGAAACGTAATTAAAGATGAGGAAGACAAATCCAGCACTGGGATGAAAAGGGCTTAATTAAAAATCAAATATTTGATGCTTTTGTGAGAAACATTAATGCTGGTGTGGGCTATAAGATAACATTTGAAATTAAGTGAACATGGAAACAAAAGTTGTTTTCAGTCCCTTTAATTTGCTTCAGATAATTTCAGCTCTAAATGTAAGCAGAGAATACATGATGCTTCTGACGTAACAAGGCATTTATCTTCTGAATGGGAATTTTATGTAGAAATAGTTTTTGCAGAGAGTTTGTGTATATATGTGTACATACATGCGCTGGTAATAATCTGGAATGACTACGTACATTTAGCTGTCTTACAAGCAGTGTCCCACAGGGCGTTTAAACGCTGGGATACAAAAGGGCCATCTCAATTCCTTCCTGCCGGGGGTAGCAGAACGCCAATAGATTTCTTTGTGTTGTGCATCCTGAATGTTGACTATCGATGCGATTAGTCAGTTTGATACACTGCAGTTTGGTAGCAGCAAAATCAATTCAAAAATTATCTCGGTTGATGACAAAATGTCTAACAAGACATTTCTGAACTATACTTCTGTGGGAATATTCAGCGCGGACGTGCTTCTTGAGGGAGTTGAAAACAATTTTGTTGTACCTCTGGAATGGGGCTGGCTTTGGTGTGATGGCTCACAATGGGATTACCCTCTTCGCTATTGATGATAGGTCTTAAAAGTAGTAGGTTTATTCTAGAACTTCTCACGTTCCACTTCAGAAACTTAGGCTGAGTAACTCCATAAATGTTTTTTAAGACAATTTTATCTACAGTATCTCATTTATTCCCACGGCATGGAAATTCCACACCTTGCCTTCTTACAAAGCCAGGCCCCAAAAATGAAAATAATGGCAATGAAGACTTTTAATGGTTAATCAAGCAAGTGCGTGCAGAGCAGAATCAGACCATTATAGAAAGTCCTTGGAGGGTTTCTCTCCAGCCCCATGGCAACATCTTGAAAATTCAGAACTCATTTGTCTGAGGAACATCCCCCCAGATCACATTTCACCTTTTTATAGGATGTTAGATACATCTGGTTTTTTATTTCTCAGTGTTAGTCGGCTCGTGTAGAAGAGGGGGCGGGGGGGCTGCGTTCCTCTACAGGTGTTTGCCAGCAAGCGCGTGTGCTGGCTGCGGGGGTAGCACACCACGGGCACTGACAAATGCTCTGCGACCAGTGAGTCTCGACTGATGGTATTTGCAACCTCTTTGGGGAGTGATCCCTCTCCAGTTGAAAAAGGTCTGGTTTTTTAGTTTTGCCCTGAAAAGACCAGTTTTTTTCCTGCTGTTTAGGGTGTGCAGCTAAAATATACTAAAATACGTTGAGTTACTAATGAGACTGCCTGGGGTCCCAGCTTTGTACCCTGGGTGGCGGTGACAGTTTGGGAGCTGGGCAGAGGTGAAGAGAAAATAGAGCAGAGCACATGGATCCTGGTTCCTAGGGTGTGTTGGGGAAGAACAGGCATTGGCAAATCCAAAATAGAGAGATCTGTTGTTGTCATTCCT
>NW_010511672.1:5978-21942 GCF_000687285.1 Phaethon lepturus
AGTGTGGCAGAAGACAGAGGTCAAATAGGCAAATTTACAGAGACAAATATTTGAGCAGTGCAGACAACGAGAAAGGCTTTTGAATGGGGAAGCGAGGAAAAACTAAAAGCTGAGCAGAAGTTCCCTGCGGTTTGCTCTGACCCACTTGGCCACAAGTGCTTTTCTCACCTCATGCACGGCTCCAAGACGGGCTCTGTTATGGTATTCCTCCAGTGCTAAGTACAAATTACTACCGAGAAGAGAAGATTGTAGAATTGCTTTTCTTTCCAACTACCAGTGTTGCTGTTTCATTTTTCCATGTATCAGTTGTGTGGGAAGAGTACATGGTGGTACGTCTCCAACTCTCAATTATTTGAGACTGGGAGATTTCCAGCTACAGGTTTTCCCTGAGGCAATTACCTCCACTCCCTGGAATTAATTATATTCTGATGTTACCAAAAAAGGGGAAAAATGTGGGAAATCCAAGTAACAGACAATACAGTCATGATTGGTAGGACCAGAAGGAATTAAATATATAAAATACACGTAATAGAAATTTATTAATGTGTAGGGAGAACCCTGTTGAAATAGCCAGAGCCAGATCCATTAAATTATATTAGTGGCTATATCAACACTGAAATGTGGCAGCATCACTTTAACAGTGTCTATTACAGAACAGTGTATTTTCCCTAATGTATTCAGTTTATATCCTCCCAAAGTGGAAAATATTTATTTCTGCACATAAAATAAATTTTTGGATTAAGTATACCAGAAAAATGCATTTTTTTACCTGAACTATGTTAGCTATTCCTCTCACTGCTATGGATTTAAGCAACCAAATAGCAAACATTGTCCTGGTCTTTGGGAGATTCTAAATCTATTTCAATAACTACATTTTTGGAGCCAGCTTGACTGCTTACGCATACGAAATGACTTCTTTGGGTCAGCTAAAGTTCATTAGTAAGACGTATATCATCTTTTAGGAGGGAGAACGTGCTGAACAGTTCTGCCAAAGGAATACATTTAAGGCAAAAGCCCTTATTTTCTTAGGCAATTTCTCTCAAAGTAGTGAATTATTTCACGCTGAGAAAAAAAAGCCATTATAATAACAACGAAGAGCCCAAACTGCCGCGGCAGAGAAGTGCCTCGTTGCTAGCGATTCTTTTCCCATCTGCTCTGCGCGTCGCGGAGGTGAGCCCCGACCACACGGGCACTGCTTGTTGAGAGGAAGGTTTGGCAGCATTGCTGCTGCCCAGCAGCTCAGCATCCCTCCAGCACCACTCCTCGATAAACAGAATAAAGACCGCACAGAGCAGCAGGACGAGGAAGCTGATGTGACCAGCTGTCCCCAGCACAGCATAACTAAATCCAAATTGACTTTCCACCAACAGCAGTTTAGAAGCCCTGAGTACTTTTGAAAAGGTCTTGAGTTCAACGTGAAGATGATACATGAACTTTCCATACAGGAATTATAAAATCTTAGTCATAACTGGAATTTGTGTAAATTGCTGTTTGGTGGGTTGACTTCTTCATGTTATCTATCCATTTTTCCTTTGGTCACATTCCAAGAACAAATTACTTTATAAAATCAGCTTGATTCGGACTGTCTGTCAGTTCTTCTATTAAAAATGATCATACATTATTTCTCTGTGCCACTAATGTGCAGCAGAGAATCATTTCCAAAATGAGTTCTTGCACAACTGGGTGTTAATAGTAATAGTTTTGTGAGCGTATCCTTCCCTGAGGTAATAATTTTTTTACTCAAACGGATTAAGACGCAATTTTCTGATGTATTTGGTCATTGTTTTGTTTGAGAAGTGATACTGTGGATATTGGATATGGAATTATTGCTTCATTTCCCAGGTTCGGTAACACTTGTCATGGATGCAATTCTCACAGGTGACGTGGGTTTACATAGCAGATATTTAAGCACAACCTTGCCCCATGCCCTCTGTAGCATGCAAGTACCCTGTGTAATGTGCAGCTTCCCGACGTGGAAACCAGAGGGGCAGCCCCAGACGCGTGGGGCCTGTGAGGGACGTGGCAGCCACTGGGGAATCAGTGGCACGGTGGGGAAAGTGGATGGGGGAATTCTCCGTCTTGAAATAACGGGGAAAAATTAACTCTATGTAGCTGTAGAAGTTTTGTTCCTCAGTCATCTCATTTGTTTGGACCATGTAAGGTCATGTATGTCTTTGCAGTTGTGGATTCTCAGGTGGGTTTAACATAATTAACGTTACAGCCTTGAATTCATAGGATTTCGTTAAAAATATAGGTGAGGTGGCAGCCAGTAACATTGCACTATCCAGCACTTTGTTTTTTTATTTATGAATAGATCTCGTTACTGGTTTAGTAAGCTTTGGGCCTTTTTGGATTAGTTGCATTGACGTGACTGTTTCAGGACTTCAATAAAAAAGAACAACGCAGAACATAAATAACAACCTTTTCTTGTAGTTGAAATCTTTGTCTTATTAAGTTTTATTCTGATGGATGGAGATTCATATGTTATATTTTTTCAGGTTCTTCATGTTTCTCCAAACCTCATCTCTGATAACAGTATTTTTTAGCAAGGCCATCCTGCTTCATCAAAGGCCTTCAAGAGATCTGAGGATAGCAGTGGACCTTTGTTTTTTATTCTGCCATGACTTGTTTGATTCTATCACTTAGCTGTCCGCTGCATATGACAGCCATTTGGTCAGTGCTTAGAGCTGAGAGAAGATTGCTGCTTTTCCCTGCGTAAAAGTCTTTGAAAATATTTTCACATCTAGAGTGGGGTTGGGCCCTCCAAGGAACCTAATTTCTTGCAGCTTGCTCTCTCTATATGTTCTTATTCTATATTATATTCAGTTCTGTCTAAACCATGACTGCAACAGGAACAGGTTCTGGTTGGGTTCTTTTTCTTCCTCTGCAGGGGTAACTGCTCTTTTACAATTTTATTTGTCCTTGGGATTTTTTGTGTTGCTACTAATTGCTCTTGACCTTTTTTCGCTTACGCTTTTCTTACAGCGTGGCCTGCAAACAGACATTTACTGAGCGTAGAGCGGGAGCAGCTTACCCTAGGGGGAAAAAGTCCCTTCTCTTCCATTTCTGTGACTCTTTCTCCCTTGCCTCTAATCTATAACAGCCATTATGAGCCTGCTCCACTTGATACCCCAAAACTTCCACTGTCCTACCCAAGTAACAGTAAATGTTGAAGGGGATTCCCATTTCTTCGTTCTCATCTTGTGCTCTTCTATACAGCAACTTTTTTTTAATCGTTGCCAGGTTACCTAAAACAGCACGCAGACCGACGGCACAGACTCCTGGGCTTTCCTCCCTGAGGAGCTGAGCTGTGGCCAGAGCTTTGCCAATGCACCGGCCGTGTCCTTATCCCACCTGACTTAAGCTTTTCTTCAGTGGTAGCTTCTGAAATTTTAGACTTTATTTTGCCCATTTGGGATGGTTTTATCCTTTTTGACATCTTACCCTTTCACTTCCATCCCATCCAGTTTGCAGAGAGCTCTGCTGCCTGCTGAGTTAGCTGTGCCAGCTCCGAGCCCACCGGCGTAAGAGACAGCCTTACTTACGACACGCCTGGATGTCCCCTTGTTAGGGGACATTTAATTAAACATTTTTCCTCCTGTTGGACAAGGTAATTGTTGGAGGGAGCAAAAATGATGGGTGTCTGAGCAGTTAGCATCAGGAAATACGTAAGTACAGGGTTTCAAAAGAGCCATAGGTGAACTGTAGAATATTGCTGTAGTCTATTAGATTTGACATTTTACCGCTGCGTCTAATAATGCATTCTTCGCATCACGTGCTACAGTCATGTTGCTTCATTATTTTAAAATTTAGAAGCTTTTGTTTTTCAAACTAAAATCTAGTTCCTCATTACACAGCCGGTTTAATTGCATTGCTCCTCTCATTGTGAGACTGAGTATGGCCATTCAGCTAGAAAAATGCCGCTACAAAAATGTAAATGGTCGAGCTTTGGTCTTTCCAAGGTATTTAAAATTCTATTGCTGTTCTCATAAGCCACAGACAGTGGATTATTTTTCATGGACAGACAGTACATCCTTCTCTCGGGGGTTTTATGGACAGACTGTATAAAATGATAATGCAATGAATGGGGCATCTGCCACACTCTATCAGCTGCCTAAATCAGCTGTTTCAGACAGAAATTCAATACAGTAGAATATGTTTCAAATAGATTTTCAGGTACAAGGTACAACAAGGAATTTCAAGAGTATTCTTGATACATTTGCACCAAGATAGCTTTAAAGACATTTATGTTGCTTCAATAAAGATGTAGTTAAGATGCTTTCAAACCATCTTCAAATAATAAAATGACTTTGGTACTCTGAGAAGCTAAGAAGAATATCTTATTATTATTATATTTGATTACGATAGTGTCCAGAAGTCTTAAATATTGTACTCCCTATTGGATAAAATACTACTGTTTTAGTGAGGAACAAAAGGAGCGTCTTGTTCTAAAGAGCAGTTTGGGGATGGAAAGGAAGAGAAGGTTTTGCGTGCAGGATTAAAATCCTTCCCAGTAATGTTATTTTTATGCAAAGCAGGTGCAATGATGAAACATAAAAAGATTAGCATGTCATAACACTTTACATGCTAACTCCATGGTATTTAGGCACCCCGCAGCGCTGTTCACCCTCGCCTGTAAAAACTTGTTGCACACACTCCTGGTAGGGGAGCAGCGCCGAGTGCTTGTGATTTACAGTGTCTCCCGTGTTTAATTTTGCAAACTTGGAATGAAAAGCCAAAGATTAAGTCTTGAAGCCAAATTTCAGAAAGAGATTTCCTACCTCAGAGGAAATTGAAATGCAACATGGAGGTGCTACGGAGAACGCAGCGTTTTGGTTGGGTTTTTTTTTTAATTAAAATTAAAGTTATGACCATGGCTTCTCTACCAAAGACTGGCAAAATCCTGTGAACGGCAACTCTGGGAATCCTGGCGTGGCTTCTTGCCCACTTGGTGCCCATTTTGATGTTTTTCTTCCTCATGGTAAGATATTTTCTAGATTTTCTTCTGAAATGATTTTGAAATTAACTTCATGGGGTGGAGTTACATCAGTTCTTGTTGGGCAGCTCTGGACACCCGTCTGCCTTGTCTTATTTCTGAGCTTTCTGAATCTCTGCACAAAACCAAACAAACAAGCAAACCACTTGATTGAGACATAAATCTTCTCTAGGCAGCATGGTAAGAATCAGCGAGGCTCAGAAGAGCTTAGATGTTGCATGTACAAATCCCAGTTTGTGTTTTCCGTTTCTCTATTTCCGTCCTATCCGTATTATCCTGATACACTTTGTTGTTAAGTACATCTGCAGGAACTCTTTCATTCTCTTCTAATGCAACGGATCTTTTGCTGATCCTTAACCCAAATGAAAGGGAGTTGGACAACTCGTGCTTGGTGCATGATTTGTGACCTTTCAAGGAGAGACTCTTGCCTCCCTCCTGGAGAAGGCCTTGTGAGGGCACTGATCTCCTGAAAATTTGATCTTGAATCAGCACATTATTAGACAACCCCAAACCCAACCTGATGCTGTAAAAATATCCCAAAGTTTCTTAACTTACTTTTCAGGAGGAGTTTAATGATCCAGAAAATTAAGAATATTCACATTTTGTCAATGAAGACATATTTTAATTTTAAATGCTCATATTTAAATGCATCATTTCCCTCAGAGTCTTTAACATAAGCATAAACCTTTGCTCCTGGGCACTGTACGCGGTATAGATGTCTTTTCAACTGTCCTTGTCTTTGGGAGTGTATTTCTGTGCTAGACCTGACTCTTAGACAGAAAAGCATTATTTCATAGAGGGCACGCACAACGTGAGACTCTGTATAATCATGCCAAAGAAATTCGAGGCTGTTACTGAATCCCTCGGAAAAAAAGAATGCCAGTGCCACTGGCTTTCAATGAATGTATTTTCCAGCATCACTGAAGGGCTTTATTTGGGACTTCTACAGCATCAGTGTCGTTTGTCTTAAGCCTTTGCTGTGCAGTGTAACTCCTCTGTGATTGAACGGTTGATGCCAACAATGTAAAAGGTCCTGAGAATTTGTGGCATTTTTCTGGACACATGAGCCTCACTCTAAATAATGCTTTCTTACATCAACGTGAGCATAAAGCTGTATTAAAAGAGAGGCAGAGCTATAGAAAGCACTCGCTTAAAACATGCCAGAATGAATCACGTCTGGGCAGGTTTATTTCAGCCTGTGCATCTTGGTTTATTCTCAAACTGTGGCTCTTCAAAGAGGGATTTTTTTCTTTTTTTAGTTATTATTTTGTGCAAGTCTAGACTCTACATGCGGTTGAGTTAAAAGCAATTTTTATCATAACCTAATGTTTTTGTTCTTTTTTTTTCCCCTTAATAAGGACTAAAAAGGAACCTGAGTATAAGTCTGATATTATAGCTGGTGTTTTACCCTGTGTAAGGTGTAAGTTTAGCGTGTCCCCTAGTCAGTGAGTGGAAAAATCAGTGGGGACGAGCTGTGTTTCTAATTCCATGGTGTTTTTGCTGCAGTGCTATTGAGTGGGTATTCTGGACTGATTGCTGGCTAAAAGTTACTGTGTTGGCTCTTTTGTTCCTCCTGTGTGCTTTAAACATACGCTGTGCCCTGCCGTCCCAGACTGCCACGCCATCCTGAGTTCGGGCGCTTGGTGTTAACCAGGGCACCCGTTATGGAGCTGGGGAGGGTGTCGTGGGGTATTGTTCATTTTCTTGGTTAAATAACAGCTTGGGCCTGAAATAAGTTTAATTTCTGTTGAACTTCATTTAAAGCATGAAAAGTGCATGAGTTTTTGAGAATTAACCTCGATATAAATGATTGGGAAGTTTAGCTGTATTTTAATAGAAGTATTTATAACTGAGAAGTAATTTATAATCGCATGAGCAAGATGTTTGCCTATTCCATATAACCTGCATGGACATGTGCAAAACACAAACATACTTTTTTTTTGCATTTTCTCCCTCCTTTGCATAGAAGGTTGACACATAATTATGGAAAGGATTAGATAAATGTGCACGTTTAAAGAAAGAAAATATGCTTTGCATTAAACTTCCTCGTTCCCGCGACTGAAACGCAGACGGTGTTCTTGCTGAAATAAGCTCTAAACAGGACTGGTGTGAATAATGTTCCCAGAGAGTGAAGTGAAAAGAGAAAATAGCATGCCTAAGTTATTTACCTCGTTTTAATGTGCGTTTCATCTCCACTATTGGAAACATCGCAGCCGTATCACTATTGGGCTAAAGAGTTATTGCAGAGTGTAATACGGTGGTTTCTTTTATGGATTATTTTAATAGACAAACAGAGCTATACCATCTTCTCCACGTGAAACGCTGGGTCGAGAGTTTTAAAACTGAAATGCCTGGAGCACCCTCTCCTTTCAGCACTACAGCTTTACAAACTGATTTATCGTGCGTGGAGGGTTTCACAGCTGTATCCAAACCCCCGGCAAAGCCGTGGTGGCAAACGGGCATCTAATCCATGCTGCTCTCCTCGCCCACTGCCGCAGGCGACCATCTCCCCGTGAGCCTCACCGTAGTCCAGACGCCAAACTCAGCTCAGTGTCCAACTTCAATTCCCAGCTTGATGAAAGATCTAAGCCTAACTTACTCCCATCTAATTCCCTTCTTTATTTTAATCCATGTTTTGCTGCAGCCACATAACAACTTTCTTCTCTGCTGCCCAAGATCTGGAAGAATGCTGGAAATACAGTATTTAAAGTCTAATTACGTGAGATAGGGTAACGCCAGGTTAAATGTTAACTTGCGAAGATGTACCTATGAAAATTTAGGGCTAATTCAATAGATTAAGTACTGGGGGGGAAAATGGTGCCGTGCACCAACTTACTCCAATAATTTGGCAAGCCTAAGTTGCAACGGAGGTAGAATTCGACGCACAAACAGCAGCGAACAGGAGCACCTTGTTCAACCTCTCTTCAGTGATTTCTTATTGGTTTAAAAACCAAAAAATCTTACAAATTAAAAAATCTACCTAGGCATTCAAGTGAAAGACGGAGTAGGGAGGTTTTTTCTGTAACTATTCTGAAATAGTTGGAAAAGAGGGAATTAGTTCATTTGCAATAGCAGGGTTCCTTGGCTTATACGATTGTGAAGAAGTTATCTATCTGGAAATAATGTAAAGAGTTTATGTTTCAAAATTTTTCTTTATTGTGGAAATATTTTATGCAAATATTCAGGGCAGGAAGATGTTGCCAGATGGAAATGCAATACTTGTGGAATTTTTCCTGGCACTTTTGACAGAATATATAATATTGAATGGCTTTATGCTAATGCTTTGCACTGGAATTCATATTTTATAGCTACTTTGAAATGCAAATTAAAAAAGGTTTCCGAACTGAAAACCTTGCCCTCTAAGAAATACAGTAGTATGCAAAGAAGTATTTAGATATGTTAACTCCCACGTATTGCCACGGCCAGTGTGTAAGAGGATGATCTTTATGCCATGAAATGTGAGCTGGAAATCTTAAAATGCCGCCTGTCCTGCGGGGACTTTCTGCATTGCCGGGCAAGTGCCATTGACTCGAGCTTTTGAAAAAAGTCATTTCTTCCCAATGGTGAAATATTAAGGCTCCAAGGGTCATTGTAAATACCACGGAATTAATGTTTCGGGTAGTTAGCAATGCCCCGATGGTAAAACCGCTGTGAGTCTACTCACAGCGACCCAGTGGATAGGATTGGGCTCTCAGATACCAACTCACCTTTCATATAATATGGCAGCGGCAAATATCAAGATATCAGAGAATCTCATTTCCTGCCAGTTACATCTCCTGTGAGTTACTGCTAAGGTAAAGTTTTATTGATAGTCATAGAAACAACTAAGAACTGTGGGAAAGCTAAAAGGCAACAACGCTTTATTTCCACCTCTCTCCCTTCTCCTCCTTCACTCATAAAATACGAAGGTGGTCAGATCCGGTTTAGGATTATTTACACCCTGGACTAAGCTTATGTCCCCAGTGTTTTAAAAAAAATTATTATAATCCAAAAAGTGGAAATCTATACATAGCACCCAGCAGAGCAGAGTGAAAGTCTGAAGGGTGTTGAAGGTGATCCAAGATTTGAGGGTTTTTGGACTGGCATTCAGCCACTGCAATAAATTCCAATTCATAATCTGCTAATATAGTGCCAAATCACAGTTGCATTCTCAGTTTGATTTATAAAACATGTATTTCACTGACGTGTAAGGGGTATTTTACACACTGGAAACATTAATGTTCGTTGTGCGCATGATTTGCAGTTTCAGTATGGTGCAGTCAGTTCATTCACCATCAGTGAACATGCCAAATTAAGAGCTGACAGAAAGGTAAGTATGTAAAAGTGGAAGGAACCATCTAATAGTCACATGTATTGCAGCACAGATTTTCCAATTAGGTCTTGAAAATCGTTTTGCTGGAGCTGAAGTTGTGAACTCCACGGGCCGGACGCAGAATTTGTACAAATTGCTTTGATGTAGAAACATGATATATGACAAAATGTGTTGTCTACTTGTTTTCTTAGGAATATTAACAATGGTAAAAGCTGCGTTTAAGTTGTTTCTTCAAAATTTTTTTTATTGGAAGATAATTAGCATATTCTCTGCCAATCTGCAGATGAGGAGAGGAGAGGGAGCTGATTTAGGGACTCGAGCTCTACCTGCAGCCACAGTGTTGTGGAGTACGCGCAGCGTCCCTGGCTGCTGAATCAGTACTCAATCTTTTTCGCAATCGTAGTCTTAGGACAAAGCCATAATTCCCATTCATTCTTAAGTAGCTGAGATATCAGCGGAAGACAAGACCCACACAGTCATTTCGTGAGGTCATTTCATTTTTCATGGCATTATTTTACACATCTGATCAACCTCAGCTAATCAGGAATGACTCATGCTGCATCCAACACATTGGAGGTGAAGTAGGGATCACCATCTGGCAGCAAGATTCCCTTAAAATTGTTCTCCCTTTTTAATTGAAATATGCTTTAACTAATAACAGACGTGTCAAGTAGTGTTGTGCGTCAATTATTTTAGTGACAACAATTTCCAAGTTTGGAGGGACATACGCACCAGGGAAGGATCTCCGTCTTTTCTCTGGGGCAATATTGTGCCAGCTCGGGGCAAGCATGGAAATAACGTCTTACACTTCATTAGCATAACACGGAACATAATCAGTAACCCAAACTAAACAGAACGTTTGGGATATTATTAGTAAGAAATTGTACTTTTATGTTTTGCCATCTTGATCTCAAGATTGCACAAGGCTAAAAGCGATGGGGATAGATTCCCAGGACTCAGACTGGCTTTTGAAGGGTGTAGCTGCGTGGGGGAAAAATGTGCTTCGGACACAAATTATGCAGAAGATTATTAAGAATATGCGACATTCGTAGCAATCAAATGTGGGGTTTTTTACACATTTCATTAATCATCCACATGCACTGCTGCCCACACAAATATTAACTGTACATGTAAATTAGGCAGAGAGATAAATGTGTGTTCTGATGTGCACAGTTTCCAGGAAATTTATTCTCTTAGGTCTGAAGCTTTGCAACAAACTGCCCATCTCAGGCTGGCACAGGATGCTCCCCATCGGTTGTAGGGGAAGCGCTTAAGTGTGTGCATCGATTTTTACATACAGTAGAAATATACCCCCTCACTTATGTGTAAATTGTTCTTCAACAAGCCATAAAAGACTGGTCTCATCTCATCCAAATTTTAATGTACATGTGTTTCATGACTGACACGCCAAGAGGGTCTAGGAGTCACCATGACGGGTGACTCAAAAGACAGGCCAAGGCTGATGGGGAAGGGAGGCTGCCCACTCGCTCTCAGGGCGCCATACGTTTTTAAGGCAAGTGCCTTAAACAGTTACCAGCTTATTTTAACGGTGCATTTTGAGAAAGACTAAATTATCCTTAGGTCTCCAGTAACAACTTTATTTATTGTTGGTGGCACCAGAGTCATGAAATAAAATGACCTCGATATCATAGCTTTGAAGCAGATTTTGAACAGCTGGCAGATGGGATTTATTCATTCATAAAATGCTGATTTGGGGAAGAATGTCCAAAAATACGAAAATCCAATTAGTCCATCAAGTATCCTGGTGCAAACAACAGATCTACTGGTGAGAGAGAGAGAGGAATTAGGGTTGTTAAAAGCAAAGCTATTATAGTTTAATGTTTGTCAGCATAGCTGGCAGGGTTTGAACGTGGGGTTGTATGTATTCAACTGACCCTCAGATCTTAGACACCTTCCCTGTTCTTCTCGTGCAAATAGTATTTCTTGTTCCCATTTCAGAGGGAAAAGCTAATTAAAAAACTGAGCAGCAATAATTTTAGAGATACTGTCTGTTTGAAAATACTTTGTATTTAATAACTTTGGACCTTCAAACTACCAAGATATTCAAACACTAACGAGAAACTTATTCAACTTACTTCATAACTTCTGTTTTGAAGGCACTTTATCAGTGTTAATAAAAAAATAATCTGACTCTGGAATAAAAAGTTCCATGTGGCCTTTCATAGTGAAGATCTTGCAAGACAGAAATGAAGAATTAACTTTCTTAATATATGGCGCTCTCTACTTGTCCCCTGGAGCTTAGAAGGACACCCAGCCATACCAGTTTAATCCAAGCTTCTGACTTCAAAAATGATAGCACTGGCCAGTGCTGAGGTAGGAGTTGGAGCTTAGACACGAAGAAAGCCCCTACGTTCAGCATTAATTTCATGGTAGCTTTGCAGCTGATGCTAATTGATAATTTCTCACTTGGCCAAACGCTGTTTTTTCATAAAAATATTGGACCCCTTTTTTCTCTCTTTCATGAAGTTCAGAAATACAGGGCATGAATCAGTAGCTTTATGCACCAATAAAATCTCTCTGTAGTTGAGCAGGCTGACGAGATGACTCAGGCAGCAAGAAACAGTTATATCAGAACAGAGTGAGCAAAAGGCATCCATCTTGTCATTTTTACCCAAGAAAGTGATATTATGTGTCATCAGATTGCGCTTTCTGAAGAACTCTGAAACTCATTTACCAGGTGGCGGCTTTGGAAACTCGGAAACTGCCTTTGGAGCCCATTTCTCATCCGATACCTGCCTCTCTCTTCCCTGCCTCTCTTAGGGCTCACCTTGTCCTACACCTCTCCGTGGGTATTTCTTCCCTCACCTACTCTCAGTTCCCAGAAAGTCAGTTTGGTAACCAAAACTAAAATACGTAGGAGAAGCAGAAACTGATGGTTGCACCGTCTTCAGGGAGGCTGGGATTTTAATCCACGTGAATATGTTCATTATATGAAGATTTTAAGCTTTTCTTTAGTTTCTGTTCAAAAAATATTTCACTATTTTCCTTGTGATTGGTTATTTCAAAGTTGAAAAGTTTTGTCTTTAGTACATAAGCACTAAAGTCTTACCACACTAAAAAAAGCAAAACGTTTGCCTGCGATGTCCTTTCGGTAGGCTGAAATGCGTTCTGCAAATTGCTTGGAAAATTGGAAATCATGAAAAGCTTTATAGACGTGAAATTAATTGGAAATAGCGCAGAAGCAGAAGAGGTTCCAGTGATTCAGATAATAAAAAATCTCTTCGTATAGGCCAGAGAGCTGCAGTCAGGAGCATCCAGCATCCGTCTGGTGTCCAACCACTTGCCCTCGCTCCGGCCCGCCGGCTCCCGCGCAGCCCTGGCAGAGGGATGCTCTGGGGTCTGGGTCTCCAAAATGAGCTCCCGGAGATGCTCTCCAGCCAGCATCTCCCTGGCTCGGTGATTTGGTGGTCCTTCAGAGAAACCTGACCTTTCCCAATGACTAATAGCTAAACTTCCTACACTTAAGCAGCTAAATTAAATGATGTAAAAGCCCTGCTCAGTGCAGCTTGGTGGTTAGGACAGAGAAACCAGAATTAGAAATCGCTGCTTTATTCCCGATGCGCAGTAATCTTAAAAAAGCTGAATTTTGAAAACCAGCTGGTTTAGGAGATCAGAAGGCTGGTATGGAGATGGAGAAGGTGCAGTGAACCTCTCCTGATCCTAGCCAAGAAGCCTAGGAAAATATTTCCACAGTGATACTAAAATCTTAATAACCTGTCAAACGTGCTGCTCGGAAGACATTTGGAATGAAAAATAGCTCCAAGATTTCCAGCTGAACAATGCAGAGTTCATTATACATCCATCAAAAGCCAAAGTGAAAGTTAATTTACCTCAAGTCACGCTGCTGATGAAAGCCAGAGCCTACTTTGTGATTTTAGAGGAGAAACCCGGCAGTTTCTGCCATGGTTTTCTAACTGCCCGTGTTTATAGGTACCGTGGTAGCATGGGAAGACAAATCTGTGAGTGGCCAAATACTGGAAGACCTATTATATTTAAAATAAGCATTACCTAAACACACAGAGTGGGGAAAAAACCCAACAAACCAACAGAGCCCTGTGGACTACAAGCACAAGCTGCTTAATCGACCCAACAGATGGAACCTGAGAATTACACCACTCAGGCGAATTTTTTTGGGATGATCTGATTAGGAAAAAATGATCCCGTAAAATACAGTACCCCGGGACCACGCAGAAGAGAAACCAACCACGCAGAAGAGAAACCAACCACGCACAAGGCTGCATTAATAAGGCGGTTTTGTAGCACGCCCGTAAACTTCGCTGGATCTTCCCAGCGACACGAGCCCCACGGGGAGGGCAGCCAAATTTCGGCGTACCTATAACCCGGTGAGTCGGGTCCAGGGGTTGCTGCTGGCGTTGAAGAGAGCCTGGGCACCGACGTTGTCAGTGCTTTCAGATGTCCTTCAGACCATTAGAGAAATATGGGTTGTTCTCAGGGAGTTTGTCTCTGAGAACGGGAAATCCACGCCTTTTCCCAGTGTTAAGCTCGCACCGATGCTCTCTCAAGCTTTGCGTTTTTGCCCGTCACTGTGGTGTTTGATTTGTAAGCTGTCCCCTTGTTTTGGGGGGAGCTGGTGTGGGCATAGAAATAGCCTTGATTTTCTTTGGGGCTGACGTGTTCCTTTGTAACAGGGACTTTTTTAGCAGGCCTGCTGTAGAAGAAAAGATAAGTTTTTGATCCAATTTGAAGATGGTTTTAATGAGAAAACGAAAGCTGTAAGTAGACACGGCCCCTTGGTTATCCCGTCAAGAGCAGCAGCAGGTCTCCGAATGCTTCGGTGCAATAAGCCACGAAGATAACTTTTGTGAAGAAAATCTTTAACAAGGGTGGTACGGACAAATTGATGACTTACCTTTTCATGTAATTAAAAGCTGCTATCTCTAAAGTCCTTGGCAGAGAACAAATTAGGTGGGAACCTAGAATAGGAAAGAGTCATTACTCTTAAAACAGGAGGCTACATTTCTCAAGTGCACAAGCTGTTAATTAGGATGTGGAAGCTAATTTAACAAAATGGGGAAGCTTAAACAGAGGTGTTTCGATGAGAGATGAAATGAGGAAATTTGAACTCCTTCTGAGAACATACAAAAAGCATATGATTGCTGAGGCTGTGCTTCCTCGTGAGCACCCAGTTCCCAGAGGTTTCCTCCAGAAGGACATGGGGATGGTTACCCGAGGGACACGGCTTGGTGTGAGGCCACCCGGAGCCTCCCCATGCCCACGAGGGCACCCAAAGGAAAAGGGCAAATACCCAGAGCAAGGTTTCCTCCTTTATTTCCATCTTTTTCTCACCAGCTTCTGAGTTTCTTCTCCCAAGATTGTTGCTCTTTATTTGTACTCACGGCACACAGAGATGGTTAAACATGAGATCAAATCTCATCTTACAATTCTTGCAGAAAAGGTGCAAATTAAGGGCTTGTGCTACGCATTGCATGCGAATGACAGATAGATCTGGTCTTTGGCTCTTCTTTTATAATAAAGATATGGGAGTAAGTAGCTGATTTAGTGCCAGTGCAGACACTATTAGGTGCAGTACATGCTATATTCCAGAAGATAAACTACAGCTAATGATGACTCATCCCCACTGCTGCAATAATTATAGTTCAGCCAGGAAAGATGTAACGGAATTAATTTGAGAATGTTTAGCCTGAAGGTATCTGACAGTATTTAGAAAACCTGTGAAATGTGTTTTCTTTGGGTAACTTTTTTAGAAAGAAGGCTTTTTGTAGCTTGACTAATCTGAGTGGAATGACTTATCCCCCCCCCCCCAACCAAAACCCAGGGTGCCCCGACCACCCCCAAGATAGCACAAGGGAAATCCACCCTCCAGGTGTATTTTTTTGTGTATTTTGACGTGTGATGGGGTATAAGGAGGAGGAGGCTGACCCCACTTGTGCCACGTCGACCGTATTTCACACCTACCCAGCCCAAACCCAACTATTTTTGCTTTTTTTAAGAGGATTTTGCATCCCCTGAGAACAATTGTGAGCAGCAGCCTGGGGTGGGCTCTGCCTGTGTGCTTCTCATACAAGTACCTAATAAATACAATTAAGTGTCTAATATCTACAAAAGTCTTACCTCCGTGCTGTGTATTTTTGTGCTAGATGCTTCCCATTTCCTACAGAAATCGGTTGATAACTATCTTAGCCTTGCTTTTCATTAAAAGGATCTTAATTATACAATACACGGAGCACAAAGCCTTGTCTCGTCGGCCTCCAGACAATGGAAATCGGTGATAAAATGCATTCAAGCCTTCGCTGGTACTGTTTACACATTTACAGCAGTGGTTGTGGTCTCCAGCGATAGAAAAGGCAATAAATAAAAGCTGTTAGGATTGTTCTTTTCATTATCATCTGATTTTATAGCCTTTGGTGCCTTAGCCACCCATGCATAAAATTGACTGATACCATTTGTAATTACTGGAAATAACTACTCTTAATTCTTCTGACTGATATTTAAAGCTCTATCTGGGATCTCAGTGGGCTCTGACACCGCTGCTCTGTGCTGCACTAACCTGGGCACGATCCCAAGCGTGAGAGTGGGTGAGGAAGGAGGCACATCTCCTGACAGCAAGCCCTTGCCTGCAAACACCAAGCCCATGCAGCTGGAGGAAGCCAGGA
>NW_010511672.1:21973-26049 GCF_000687285.1 Phaethon lepturus
CGCAAGGACGTTCATGCTGCTGCAGAAGGCGTGGGAGAGCAGGACTGCAGCGGCGTGCCAGGGCACGGCACGTGGGAGAAGCAGGATTTGGGAAGCACGGCGATTGATAGCTATGCGTAACGCCGACGGATGGATGTACGGGGGAAGCTGACGGCATCACAAAACGCAAAGGGAGAGGGAGCCGGCCGCGCTCAGGGCGTTCCTCAAGCTTAGAGAAGTGTCTTGGGGAGGGGCAGCTGCGCCTCGTTGCACACAAAGGTCTGAAGCTGGGTGCTCGGGATTTGCTAGCTGTCCCTGGAAATGGGGTGGCGGAACTGATTTTTAATAAAAAATAGGTTTCCTACCAAGCAAGCTGGTTTCTACGTATATTTTCCACTTTCTGTTGACAATTCAAGAACTGGTTGCTTTTCCAGGCTTTTTAAAGAAAAGCCAGGAGTGCAAATAAAGCCCTGTTGTTGTTGGGTTTTCTGCGTCTGTGCGCGGTGACTGGGACACCAGAGTCCTTACCGGGCTCTCGCTGCACCGAAAACATTAGCGCAGGGGAAATGTTCCGTCCCTTCTTTTACGGAAGGGATGGCAGCTGCCGGCATTCCCGCCTCCTGCCTGCAAGGCTGGGCAAGGACCTCGCTCTTCTTTTTTCCACTGGCCACATTCTTGCACCTCCACTCTTCCCTAGGAAGTCTCATTGCCTTGTATTTGAAGTAAAATTTTGAGATGTTTTCAATCTGATACCTTCCCAATTTAAGTCAGGGCCCTACGCTGGAAGAAAGGTGAAGCCTCCGTCAATTCTCCGGACAGAAGGTAATTCTTTGTCATCATAAACTCACCCGTAGGTCTGTTTTATGGCCGGCGAAGAAGGTCTATTCATTCTAATTCATCGATTTTTTTCCAGCCTACCTGTGACTTGCATTTGATCGCTCTAGCTTTCCATCTAAGTGAGATTCCAATGCATTAGCCAGATAATAAATTTGCTTAAATGTAGATTTATTTATTTAACCTTCTTAAAATGAAATCCAAGGAAAAGTACCCAGAACTGATTTATTCTGCCGTGAATCATCAACTCTGAGCTTGCCGATAACCCTAAGGAGGACAAGCGCAAGTCACAGAGCTCTGTTCCCCCGGGACCCCCAACGAGGTGACATCGTTTTGGGGCAGCAGTGACACCAACGCAGGATCAGCCTCGTGGGCCCGTCTTGTACGGGGGGCACCTACAATACTGAGGTTTGGTTTACCTTGACTTTGGTGTGAGTGGGGTTTTGGGGGGGTTGTTTTTTGGGGTTTTTTGGTTGTCTTTTAATTTTTGCTCTTCTGTCATGCTGCCTGCTGCTTTATTCTTCCCTGCAATAGATTCCCTGGGAATGTTACATATGCATAAGGAAAACCAGAAAGGAGGCTGAAATCTGCAAAGCTGTATGAAGTGCATTTTAGTTTTACCTTTCACACAATCAGTCATGCCTTTAAGTGCAGAAATTGTTATAGACCAGCCTGAGACAGACAGCGTGATTTTTTTTTTTTCTGCTTTAAATGTCTCTCAGTTATACAGTATTTTATGAAACAGCGACATCTCACTAGTCAACATAAGGAATGGGGAGACATACTTTAAGGAGTTTATTTTAACCGTTATGCATTTAAATTGTTCCATTAGAGTGGACATGCTCTCCCTACTGACAATAAAGATCAGTCTTAAGAGAGCAATGTAGGCTCTTCAAGGAATTATTTTCTCTATTTCAAAGTTTAATCTGCTACTTATTTTATGAAAACAATGATTTTATACAAACGAAGCAGTCTTCGGTTTAACCTTTGTGGCCACGTATTTATTTTCTGCGATTGCCATGTGATGCTGTTATGTATTATTACAGATTTACTGAATAAATGGGTTAGCAGCAACCTGCTCAGGCCCTCAAGGCACCGTATGGATCCAGACTTCTTGATCACCTGCCTTTCATTGCTCTCTACCAGCCAGCAGCAGTCACAAGGATGCAAGTAACTATTGTGAGCATTGAAAAATAGAGGTGGCGTACACGACATTTTCCAGCGGTGCCTTTTGTCCATATATGATAATAACAAGAGCTGAAATAGGAAAAGGCAGGACGTTTAATGCCTGCAGTGTAGTGTTCAGCCCTGCTTCCAGTTCTAAAGGATTTAAGAGAAATTTAAATATAAGTTGAAATATTAAAAAGCTCTTGCAATAACTTATATGATCCTAAAAATATTAATACCTGAAAATTATCTCTATGAAAGTCTCAAGCAAGACTCATCACATGAGGTAATGCTTGTGGGACTCTGAAGCACGACTGATGCCAGAGACTGACCATATTCACCGTGTTCTCTAGAGGACCTAAAACCTTCCAGATTGCTTGTTAAACGGCAGCTGGGAAACACCTATGGAGTCTCTTTGAACTCATCATTGCGACACTTATTTCTGTAAAAGAGAACGGCAGAGAAAAACAGTTGATATTTCCAATTACCACTTATTAAGATATGAAAACAGATTAAAGCAGCTGCTGACAGAATCCAGTATTAAAAAAAAGAAAAAAGAGCAAAAGCACACCTGCATAAATAGCATTTGCTCAATAATGGCAAGAGACTGCCAGAACAGTTCAAGTTGGCTGGATAAATCATACAGAAAAGCCCAGGATCCAGGAGCCCCTCTCAGACTTTCACGATCCCGCTGCTTTCCCTTTACGTTGTTCCCAACAATCAGCGTGAAGGTGATGTTGGTTTGGCGAGACCTTCCAAAAAACTGCTAATGTAAAACTCCATAGACGAACTTCTAAATTAAGAGGAGATTAAAGTAAGATTTAGCAAAATAAGGGCAAATACGTGTTTGTGTTCTTTTCATTGGAATTTAGCTCAAATGGTAACGGGTGGTTAGGACCTCACTTGTCCAACCCAGTGTCAGGTGTAACGTGGTGGCAGTTTCAAGACACACGTGCCTGCGTGCACAGGCATGTATACACATGCTCACAATTTCTTTTTTCCTTCAGTTTACAGAGGAATTTTAAAGTCATTTAAGGCTCTCAGTGCACACGAAGGATTTTGTGCTGTACCAGACAGCCTTTTAAAAAATAGGTGAGCGTGTCTGTGCTCTGATGACGCCTATTCCTGTGGAGCCAAGGGAAATAGGACCCAATTCATTAGACTTTGGTGCTCTAGCAATTCAGGGAACACTAATTATTGAGCATCCAGAAAATTATGTCATTCTAAGTCCCATTTCAAAGCTCATTTTCCCTCCATGCCTGGTAGCATTAGCTTTCAGACAAGTATTTCATCAAGCTCGCTGCTCTTCGTGCTTGAGACAGCTTGTCTTAAAGCCAAGTGAAGGTGAAGCTGCACGCTGCTGGTTTATGGCGCTTCCCAGGAGGTTTGTTCCAGATCCAGCAGTCTTTTTTAGGAGAGCTGCTGTCTGTAGAAGGGGAAACAAAGCAGCTTTTTCCAGGGAAGGTGGAGGGTGGTGGGTGGAGGGCTGCCTCTTCTCCCGGCCTCTGCTGCCGCTCACCTAGCTGAAGTAATTTAGAGTATTTTGACCAACGAGTCAAATATTCTCCTCTGACTCTTCTCTGACTCTTCTGACCATGGCTGGTTTGTTCTTGTCCCAGCAAGGCTGTTCTGCAGTCTTCTGTCTCCACCTGTATCAGATGTAAGACTCATCTTTCCTGTATTCTCCTCTGCAGCCTACTAGAATTATTACTTTTTAAATTACCCTAATTTTCTCTTTCTACCCAAGAAGCTATTTGGAAAATATATTTATTTTTAAGTATCTACATCTCTGGACTTGTAGCTCTAATTACAAATAATCATTTGATGGGGCAAGTTAAAATGATCATCCTGGTGAGTGAATTGCAAGGTTCAGACAGACAAGAGGCCTGTCTTACCACCTGCAGCAATTTCAGAAAAGAAAGTGTACAATTGCATTAAGTGATCATTTCCATGGCTGTAAGACATGTGGTGGCAATCTCCACATTCTCCCAATGAACATCTTCATGGCAAATAGCGCGAATCTCAGTGACCCTTACCCCATGATTTAACCTTGTCCAATATCAGCCCAAAGTATTAAATTATTTATTTTATTTTAT
>NW_010511673.1:0-371 GCF_000687285.1 Phaethon lepturus
GAGGGAGTCCTGCTGCTGGTTCCACCAAACTCCATCCCTGTGCAGCGTCCCCACTCCGGGGTTTGGTTTTATGGATCCAGAAATGGCCAACGCTGCTATGGCAATGCAGTTATCACCCCGGGGGTTTCCAGTCGTGGCTGGTGACAAGTCACCCTGCTGCAGGGGCTCAGCCCAGACCCGTGCCCTGCTCTCCAGAGGACACCTCTGTGCAAGCCCTGAGCTGCCATAAACCCGCCCCACTGCACCCGAACACGCGGGGCCTGCCGGGGCGAGACCCCTCGGGCCGCTCCCCTCCAAACCGGCACCAAGAGGCATCTCGGGGCAGGCAGGCGGGCGGGGGCAGGGGGCCCGCATTTTGGGGGGGGGGGGAG
>NW_010511673.1:384-847 GCF_000687285.1 Phaethon lepturus
CGGGGCAGGCAGGCGGCTGGGGGCAGGGGCCCTGCATTTCGGGCGTGAGGAGAGGCACGGGGCTGGTGATTGGGCTGGCGCGAGCGCGACCGCGGGATGAAAAGGAGAGACGGGATTTCTTCGAGCCACTGGTCCATATTAACAAATTTTTATTCAAAGTTCACCTTAGAAAGAAACAGTGTTGGGAAATTCAGTGGGGCAGGTCCAGATGGATAGAGAGCATGAAAGATTTATAAAGCCTTTTTGGTGGTGATCAATACTGCTTCTTATTACAGCTGCATCCTTCCCAACTCTTCCTCGTTCATTTTTCTACCTCTGCTAATTTGACCAAAATTTAATGGATGAAGTACCAGGGAGGAACCTGGATATTTTAAAGATACTGTGCCCCATTTCAAGGGCTAAGCCTGGTAATTAATCTTTTCATCTGATTCCTCCTATCGGTGATGGAATTTTGTTGCTGAAC
>NW_010511673.1:878-5612 GCF_000687285.1 Phaethon lepturus
CATCTAGCAGTATCAGCATTTATTTGTATGGTTCATGCGCCTGCAGACCACGGCCGTGAGTTGTACCCCGGCTGCGCTTGCGTGTACCGCTGCAGTGGTCCTCGGTCGGAGAGCTGATGCTGTAGGGACAAGGCACGTGTGGCGGGACTGACAGAGAGCAGAACGTGCACGGAAGCACGGGAATATGGGTCATGGTGTCAGGCTGTGCGCTCAGCCGGGCTGCTGCATTTCTGGTGAATTTCACCAAAAATTGCAGAAATCAAAGAAGAACCTTCCCATGACTTTTCCAGCAGTAACGAGGAGGTTCGGCCTGCAGGAAAAACAGCATGGGAAAATGCAGGGAGGCATTTGCAAGTATACCAAGCAGTGAGATGAGCTGGCACCACTGGCTGCTGGGGGGAGAATGAAGATCTTGCAGAGAGGGATCATTTGGCTGTGAAGAGCCTTGCAAGCCTTCAATAAATGTTTCTCATTTTCACTGTAGTTTTGAAAAGCATTTCATTACCATACAGCACAAGATACAGCCTCGCTGAGGAGGATGTTCACTGGCAGACCTTGGAAAAGGCAACTGAGGTTGGACCTCTAAAGAGCCAGCTAACATATGCACTCAAGCATTTTAAAAGAGCAGGATGAGATCCCTCCTGGTCTGTTAATGGTAACTTTGCATACTTTTTGGTGCACTGAGGACATTCCAGAGGAGAAAAGTTTGTGCAAGAATTTGCAAAAGATGGGGAGGGTGAGCTGAACTGCTAGAGGTTTGTCAGCTGACAGTCTCGGCCAAAATTATTGACAGGCTGAATGAAAGGTGTTAAAAAAGCTTGTGAGAAAGCAGCCTGAACTTCACGTTTCACTGGGGGTTTACATCTGCTTGGCACACAACAGAGCCACCGTGGTGATGGAGAACAGGGCGGGAATACCACTGCTGAGGGATAAACACGGCAGTACCAAGCAGGACGGAAAGCACCCACACTGGCAGCTGCGCGTGGGGCTGGTGTCCACACGTCGAGAGGCTGCAGGAAGCTCAGCAGGGTCCTCAGGCGAGGCACCGGGTTGAATTCAGGCTGCAGCAGATGTGCACAATAAGGAGAGATGTCAGCACCTCTGTCTTGTTAGATTATTTGGTAAAAGGCGTGCAGGGGCAGGTGAGGAGTCTCCAGGTTGCTTCCTGGGGAACAGAGCCCTTATCACAGAGGAGTCCTGTCGAAACTTCAAGCACAGACACGGGATTTCTATCAGGAACCAACACAGAAAAGCCCTCAGGTCTGATCTCCTGCTTAACATAGGCCAGATGAGCATGAGGATCCCTCCGGCCTTAAATGTGTGATCTGCTATTAGAAAACACCTGGCAGCTTGACTGGCATCGCCGGGAAGGGACCGGGGTAGGAGCGTTTCTGAACTGAAGCCGTGCTCCCAGCGCCGTGCACAGGGGTAGCCCCAGGCAAAGACTAACCTCAGAGTTTACTAACCTCACAGACAGCGGCACGTACTCTGCCCAGAGCACGTTGCGTTTCGAGCAATGAATAGCAACAGGGTAAGCTCACATTTTCAGTTCCAGCATGAACTTGTGGCTGCCCACCTGATGGCCTACCCAGCTCCTGAACTGGGAAATCTCTCGGCGACACGCCTGGACAGCCTCCAGGTGGGACCGCGCTCCCCACGGGCCAGCAGCATCTCCAGAATCACCTCGCTTGCTGTGCTGTGCGTGGCCGTCCCTGCATCTGAGCCTCTGCTTCCTGCTAGGTATTCATGGTGGCTGCTTGGAAAGCCTCAGTCATAATGGGATCATTTTCCTGCAAGCTGTTTCAGAAGACATCATCCAGCCAGTCATATTTCTGTGCAGCATCTGTCAGGCTTCTGCACGTCAGCAAGCTTCAGACAGGACCATTTATAGTTTCAATAACGCTTTATTCAGAGACAGGTTATGATAACTTCCATCTCTCTGTTTTGCAGATATGATGTAATTTGAACATGTCTATGGAAGTTTGAATGAAGGAATTGTCTTGTGTATATGATGAATATTCTAATTGAGAATAATATTCAATAAAGGCCAAGACAGGTGCTTTCTCCTTCCTGGGATTCCTAACTGCTGATGTGTGACCGGAATTTGTATGTCCTCTTAAACATCTTTCCAGTGGTTTCCCAGATTTATTACTGTTCCATACTACTGAACATTTGCATAAAAAGAATTTAAATCAGCCTTTGCATTGCTATTTGATGTAAGGTGGATCTTACTGCCACATGCAAATTCCACATGCAAAGAAGGCACCAGTCAGAGGGCAACTTAAATTTTATTCTGGCTTTGGAAATACCTTGGCTCCCTGCATCTGAATGGTTCAGAGTTGGCCTGATGTAGTGGTTACTGCTGACACTTTTCTGGCTTGCTCAGATAGTTAGATGGTTCCAGAAATCCTTCCATGGTCCTCAGACTTAGTCACCAGAGGCAAGTGAAAGTGTCTGGGAATGCAAAGAGGAGATTCAGAGACCT
The DNA here is from genome assembly GCF_000687285.1 of Phaethon lepturus. NCBI lineage: Eukaryota > Metazoa > Chordata > Aves > Phaethontiformes > Phaethontidae > Phaethon > Phaethon lepturus. The sequence continues at coordinate 3,364 of NW_010511673.1, forward strand.
GGCTAATGGTGCTGCCTGCCTCGGCTGCTGAAGAAGAGGCAGATCCCACTTCAACTTCCATCCTCAGAAGCGTTGACCCAAAGTCTTGTCCTGGAAACATCTATCACCATACTGTAACCAGCTGGAAAATGGCACATTTTAGCAGTCTGGATTCTGCCAGCCTGCAACTCTGTTTCCCTCAGCTTTTGATCCTTTCCTGCTAATCTCTGTTCTTTGGAAAATGAAAGGCCAGCGGAGAGGGAGATGAAAGTAAACCTGTCCTCTTTGTCCTCCTGATGGCCCCATCCCATCAGAAGGTCCTGGCACCCTCCTCCATGCTGCTGCTTGCTTAAGCTATATAAAAGCATGGGTTGGAGTCTCTTGTTCTCCTGGTTTCTTGGCCTCCTTTTTCTCCACCTTCTTGGTTTCCCTCATTTTTCTGGCTGTTTTCTTCATTTGCAAACCTCGGTTTTCTAGTTTTTCCCAGCGTTCTTTCTGGCAATTCTGCTGACTGTGCAGGCGAGCTCAGGTCTCCCAGCAGGCCACCTGGGAAACAGGAAACGGTCTGAAGGTCTGGATTAACTGAAAGACCATACTTAGCTCCCCCTTGACTTCTCCATTTCCATCTCCTGGTCTGATTTTGGGCCTTTAGTCCTTGTAGTTGTAATCATGCTTAGACATGAAAGTGGCTGGAGGCGAGCTGAAGAGCCCCACATGCCAAAGAGTAAGTGTATCTTCCTCTGGAAAAGCCTGGGATATACATTTGGGCTCTCATACAAATCTTCCCACTTTGCTGACATCTGGTTTGACAAAAGCTTGGCTTTCCGAGGTGCTGCGGAGCAGGGGTAGTGCTCACGAGGCAGTCCCCGGTGGCCTCGAACCTCCTCTGGGACTGGCTCTACGTGGCCCCTTGTTCCTCATGGTCACAAGCTACTTCTCTGTTTTACTTGCAATATTTTGCTCAGCTGGCTAAGGAGTAAAGTCCTGCACAAACACAAGCAGTGTGCCTGCAGACCTGGGTACGTCTCCCAAGTCCCAGGCAAGAAACGGGGATTGCATCAGCGACCTCTCCACAAAATCGAAATATAAACCCAGGACTTTGCTTACGCTGAGGATCTGACAGAACTTCTCTGGTGCCACATCCTTCTGAAGACGGGAGCCTCGGGCCCACGAGACGGGACGGCGTGGGCACCAGCCAGCAGCCACCAGCCCGCAGGGCCTCCTTGTAGCTGCTGGCTCTCTGACCTGAGCTGTGCCGCCCCGTCCCCGGCACGTGTGTGCACCTCTGTCGCTGCTGCCGGGGCTGCGAGAGCACAGCCCCTTCCTCTGCGCGGCGGAGAGGTGTCGGGGAACTGCCTCTGTGTCTGCAGCACGGAGCTGCTTGCACGGCTTTTGAAACACTACCCTCCCTGCGCAGCGACTGGAAGCGCACAGCTCCAGCCTACAAGCAGTGTACAAAATGAAGTGTAATTTAAACTAAGTGAGGGACAGGGAGGAATGCACGGGCCATATACAGGCGTCTCCGTGGTAAAAGCGCCTTCTTTTCCTGTGCGGTTCTGGACGTGATCCTGACAAATAACCGCTCCCATTGGTTTTGCATGTTCTCCTTTCTCAGCCCTGTGTCTGTCCCCGGCCAGCGGCGCTGGGCTGCGAAGCACCCAGGTGTGCCGTGGAAGGGGCCCTGGGACCCAGCCGCCCGGGAGGTCCAGCGCAGCGACCGCGGGATTTCTTGGAGAAGAAGTGGCTCGCTCGGAAAGTCCGTCCAAGAAGAGCCGTCAGGAAATAAATACCCCTCTCCCCTCCAACCTCCCGATTCTTTGGCTCAGCCGAGTCCTCTCCTTTCAGAGTTTTGGACCTCTGCCTCGTGACTTACACAGCCATTGCTGCCTGCACCCAGCCTTCCTGCCTGCACCCTGCCTTCCTGCCTGCACCCTGCCTTCCTGCCTGCATCCTGTCTTCCTGCCCTCTTCCAGCTACCCTGCCAGACCGGGCAAGAAAGGCAAAGGCTCAAACACCCACAGATACGGGTTTCTAGCTGAGATGGGGAAAAAATTCAAGCTGCAAGAGGGAGGGGAGAGGGGTGAGGTGTCTGCAGCTCCCGCTGTGGCACGTATCCTCTGGGTGTACACCGCTGATGTGTTTCTGCGGGGCGTCACGTGGTGGAGCTGGCTGTCACCGAGGCTTTGGGAGGCTCGGTTGGGGCGCTCGGCTGGGATGGGCACTGCGCGGGAAGGCAGCAGGGAGATGCGGGGACCAAGAAGCAAGGTCAT
>NW_010511673.1:5717-6834 GCF_000687285.1 Phaethon lepturus
GGCAGGGGGTCACCGCTCAGCCGGGGTGGGAGACCTGTGGTTTTCAGTCAAGAGCAGGAGACTCTTGCCAAGAGCCATCTCCAGCCTGAAGTTTCCAGCCGGCTGCGGGAAGGAGCGGGGGACGCGTGCCCAGCGTGCGCCCCGCTAAGGGAGGCAGGGCCGGGGTGCCCGCTGCCTCCCCGGCGCCTGCAGCCCCAGAAACAAGTTAATGAGCAGTAATTAGCGCATTCAAAGGAGTGGGATTTCTTGATCATATGTGCATTACAGGGAAATGAAGCAGAGCACAAATCAAACCAAACATGTTGCCGTCCTGCGAGAAGTGTGCGAGGGCTAAAGGGTGCCGAGGCGCCGGCTCCGGTGAGAGGAGATGGCCCTCTTCCCCATTCATGTATTTTGTATTATAAAATGACTGCGGTTGTCATAGCAACATAAAGGGAGCAGATCTCATTACTGAGGCCTGGCCACATTATTTTCTCCAAGGAATTTCTTCTTTTCATTATTTTTCTCCAAAGGTCAGTTATCCTCTGAGGCAGGGCGGGAGATTCTGCGAAAGGTGAAGCATATTCATGGCAGAATTCCCCTGGTGGAATTTACAATCATTTTGCTTTTTTATACTTGTAGAAAGATTTCTTTTAGTATAACATTTTCTTTTAACCCTTTCTGTGTGAAGCCTGGCTGCCCCGCACATCAAACCGGGCCAGTGACTAAGGAGCTTTGCACAGGGATTTTCTACAGAAAACGGAGAATTATTGTCAAATCATGCTTTTATTGTAATAGAAACCAAAGTGTGTCATACTGCATGTGAGCACTTCTCTGACTTTTTGTTTGCCTTTAGCAGCTGCGCAAACTGTAAGAGCTATTTCAAACTTTGCTCTGAATCTGTTTCTTTTCTGTTTGTAAGGCTGTCCTTCTCGGCCGTGACCTAGCCTGTGTCCCGGCGAGCAGGCTCTGACCGTCACACCGCTCTGGGGGCTGGAGACTCTGTTTGTAAACCACGTATCTAATTAATTCATCACTTTTTGAATATTTGGGTGCTCAGCTCATCTGGAGATGCGGGAAAACATAAGCACAAACAGGGCGTTACGGCGGGCGGCGTGTGTCGGTGTGACACCCGGGA
>NW_010511674.1:0-1494 GCF_000687285.1 Phaethon lepturus
ATAGCGAGGGGATCCTTATGCACAACCCCATGAAATGAACAAAGCTCCACAGCCCACAGGAGGAGCCCCGACAGCCCCGCACCCTGCCCCTTCTCCTGGACTGCCGCAGGTAACTGGCCCCTTTGGGTTGGGGGGGGCCCAGCTTTGCCTCACCAGTTCGTGCTGGGGTTGGCAGTGCCATCTCCTTCCCTCCCTGCCTCCCTCCAGCCGACATTCCCACCCGGTCAGACGGCACCTGTGGTTTTTAACCCGGCACCGACCTCACAAATGAATACGCCTTCTCAGCCGCGCCAGGTAAGGGCTTTGCTCCGGGTTGGAGAGAGTGATGCGGGCAGGGATCCAGCAGCTTTCTGCTTCCTGGCCAAGCAGCCCCCACCCCTCTGGCGGCTGCTGGGGTGTGAGGAGTCTGGTTGTGCCCCCCGGGGCTGATGTGTGCCTGGCAAGGGGGAGCATGCCCATGATTTGGACCACGGCTGCTGTCTGGGGACCTGCGGGCCCTCGGGTCGGGGGGCAGGTGCCTCTGGCTAGGGATGCCCACCGAGTGACTGCTCTTCTTTCCTCCCTCCCCTGCCCCAAACCTCCCTCTCCTCCTCTCTCAGTTTCCAGCAGGGCCTCGGGCTATTCACCAGCAGGTACTAACCCGCTTCCCCCACCCCGCATGCCGAGCACCCTGCCCTGACACTGCACAGAAACGTCCACCCTGGGCACGAAGGGGCTGGGGAGCACATGGGGACCCCAGAGCTCGGGGGACAGGCTGGTCTGGGGAAGTGAGGGACACCCACTCAGCTTTGGAAGGAGTTTCCCTGCAGTGTCTCCCCAATTTCCTCCTTGCATGAAGCCTGCAGCATGTGGCTGTGCCTGTGCTAACCCTGGCCCAGGCTGCTGCTTCTGCCTGTGCCCTTCCTAATCTTCCTCTTCCTCCCCACTTTGTGGGTGTCTCCCAAACCCCTGCGGTGCTGTACAAGGCTCTGGACTTCCATCAGACCTCCTGCATGGAGGGGCTGCTGGGGACAGATCTGTTGACATTCTTGGCTGTGCCAGCTGGGAGCCCCTCAAACCCTTCCCTCCCCCTTGGGGGGTCCCTACAGGGAACCCCAGTGGATTTGGGATAAGGGCACTGGGCAAAAGGCTCCCCTGCCTCAAAAGGCTCCCCTGCCTCCTGTCCTCTTCTCTGCCAGCCACCCTGCGTCCAGGCCCTGTCCCAAAGCGGGTAATTCCTGTCTCTCTTTCCCCTTTTCCCTCTGTACGCGTGCGCTTGCTAACAGGGAGGATTCAGGTCTCTTCAGGTAACGCTTTCTCCTTGCCCCGGGGTGCGTGCGTGGACCCTTCCTTGCCCACTCGCTGCTGGGCTTGAGCTGCTGCTCCCGGGGATGCTCCTGCCTGGCAAAGAAGCCGGGTTGGGATGAATGGCATGGACCGGAGGGGGAATAACCAGCTCCGCGTGCCTTGACCATCCGGCTCTGGCACGGCTCGGCATGGCAGGACTACAGGTCC
>NW_010511675.1:0-3566 GCF_000687285.1 Phaethon lepturus
GGCTCTGCGGCACGACTGCCGAAGCCGTCAGTGCGAGGTTTGCGCCCTCGGTTTCCCCGGGCCTGACGGAGCCACGGGGAGGTTTCCTGGGGTCAGTCAAGGCAGAGCAGGATCTCCAGCATGGGCTTTTCCTCTGCTGCTCCTCATTTACACATTGACTTGGATTGGAACTGGCAGAGCAAAACGGTTTAAACTGGCAGTTCCCAAACTGCAGTCCCCACGCGGCTGCTGGGCTGGGAAGCTGTGACAAACTATCGCGTTAGGCTAAAAGGAAGAGTGTCTTCAGTCCAAGCGCTGGTGCCGGGGGCATTGGAGATGCTCCAAGGGCTGGCAGCAAGCCACTGCTCCGAAAGGTTTGGGCCACTTTTTAACGTTCTTCTTTCTTCTCTGGTCCAAGTCCTTTCAGGCTGCTCGGTATCTTGCAGTCAGGTTTCTCCAGGCCTCCACAGTGCTCCAGGGAAAACAGGGCAATGTATAATGTGAAGATGTCAGCAAAAAATAGTCCTAATCCTAAGTATTTCCTGGCTTCCTCAGTCTTAGAAGACACCTGCTTTTAAACAGCAAATCTAAAAACCAACAAAAGTCCATTTTCCTTTCGCTGCCTGTCACCTTTAGTCAAGGGAGGCTGCTCTGGGACCAATGTGACAGTGGAGGGTGCAGCAGTCAGTGCAGTGTGTCCCCTGGGGTCGGGATGGGGGACTTTGTGCAGGGATAAGCAGTCGTCGTGTGCTGCATCTCAGTGTTAACAGCTAGAGTGGGAGTGTAGGGTAATGTCATGTATCTGGCTCCTGCAGACAATGCTTTGATAAGCCCTGATGTACCAAATCAGCCCTATAAAAATCTACAGAACAGAAGATGTTTCATGTCTCCATAAACATCCAGCCATATGCTGGTACCTAAATCCATATGCATACACAGCTGACGTGCTGCAGGGGGTGGAGAGGCTGGGAATGGCCCGAGACAAAGCAAGCAGGAGGCTCCTGCTCTCTGTCTCGCTGCCGCTACCCTGGCACCCAGCCAGCGCTGCCGGCCTGCCCCTGCCACCAAGCCCCACAAGCCCCACAACAGGGCGCGGGCGGATGGGCTAAGCCGGGACCTCACCCAGGCCCCGCTGGCCGTGGCTGGGTGGTTGGGGATGGCATCGCTGCGTTCCTCCTTCCTCTAAGTTAAATAAAAAGGTGATTTCCCCTCTCTCCTACCTGCCCCAGCGCAGCAACGGAGGGTAAGCCCGGCCTCCGTGCATGTGGCCGGACCCAGCCCGGCGCCCTGCGCCCTGTGCTCACCCCCTCCTCGCTGCATCGCTGCCCGGCAGCGGGTGAGATCTGCCCGCCACGTTCAAGCCTCACGTGCTCCCGCTCTCTCCTGGCAGCCTCGCAGCATCCGTTCTGCCCGTCCCTGTCCCGCCGGCCCCGCTGCCCTCCTCCCTCTGCTCAGCCTCCATCTGTGTGTCTGTCTGCCTGCAGGACCCCATCCCTCTGCCACAGGCCAGGCCATCTCCCCTCTTCGCGGAGATGGCCACCAGCCCTTTGCTTTCCAGCCTGCAAGAACAGAGCCAGAATTCATCCTTGAGCACTGAAACTGGACACCATTTTATCAGTGGCCTGGAATGGGAAATTGGAGCCTGGGATGAGAGAATCGAATAACTTGAGCTTGTTTTCATTTCATGTTTAATTTCCTGCAGGCTTAGCTCAGTCTTTCCGCTCCTTCCACCAGCCTCCCAGGGTTTTATGGGGGAAAAGGGATCAAGATATATTACTTCTTGCTTTGCTTTGCTTTTTTTCTTTTCCTTTTTTTCCAAGGCGGTGATTTTGCTACAGCGGAGTTTGACATTTCCCTCTCACTTTCATGCCCCCGCCGCATCACAGGGTCACCGCCAAAAACATTTCATTAACAGTCCCAGCAATCATAAAGGCTGGCTCTGAGGGGGGCTGGCTGAGGGGTTATATTCCCTGGCCACAAAGCCTCCTCCCAGCCCCATCTCTTTCTCCTCTGCCACAGGGCAGGCTAGGAGGCAGAGGTACAGCCCGAGAGAGGTGAGCAGCTGGGGCCAGGCTGGCATGGGCTTGGGGATGTGTCTGTGTGTGTCTGCATGTGAGGAGAAGGAGCCACGTGTGAATACACGTGTGTGTCTACCACGTTTCTCTAGTGCCACCGCGTCAGACATCTGCTGCAGCCCTGGATGGGCTGGAAGAAGCTCAGGCAGTTGCTGGTACCGAACAGGAGCTCTTTCTGGGGCTCTGCAGCCCCAAACATGGAAGAGGAGAAGAAAGGAATGGGATATGCACGCTACGTAGGACCTACATGAAAACAGTGCCCACTACGCATCCTAGCAGGTTTGTTTCTGGGCCCTAGCAGCCCCTTCCCGGCTGGGTGTCTCCGCCTCTGCGCAGGGCTTACGCACGGCTCCCCCTTCGGAAAACAAGGATGTGCAGTAGCTTGACAGTACTTGGCAACAAGGGGCCAGGTCATGGCAGGCAGGCAGGGAAAACGTTGCATTGGATTGCATTGCAGGGGGCATTAGCTTTGACGTTGTCGGACACCAGCACTGACGGCTGGAAACCAAGACAGGCAGAGAAACGGAGCAGGAGAGGGGCCAGGCTGCGGGATGCCACCGCTCCACAGACAGCACGGCCCACCCCATGCCCGCTGCTGGCATAAGCTCTGCTCCAGGCACTGAGATCTCTGGCAGTTTCGCTAATGAAGCATGAGCTTGGGAAAGGGATGGAAAAAACCAGAGCTGCCACTTGCCTGTCTGGGCTCTGCATCTGCTCCTGCCCGCAGCATGGCGGCTGGTTGTGCTCCCCAGGGAGCCAAGCCTGGCCGGAGGTGATGACCTCCAGCCAAAAGCTGGCTCAGCCATGGGAGGGAGCATCACGCCTCAAACCAGCTGGGCGCCTCGCCTTCCTGCCGCTCTGCTTTGCCTAGTTCAGCCTTGCAGGCAGCCAAAGCTGACCTCCGTGAAATTACCCCAGGATGCTCGCCATCCCTTAGAGGACTGTACCTTCCTTGTGAGAGGGACTGTTGAGCTCCCCTCAAAGCCTGTGGGGCTGCAGTAGGTGTGTGTCCAGATGACCCACAGAAGCCAGAGCCCCTGCCAGGTTGGCGGAGGGCGTCTGAGTACATAGCGGCTATTTGGCTTGCAGGAGGAAAGAAGTAAGGGGCTCATGACTTATTTGTGATTTCTGGCCTCTGCCTTGGCCCTGCTTGGGACCTTGCTCCTTGCAGTAGGCACTTGCTTTGCCACCGGTCTCCTGGGCTGCTGTCCCGTGCCCGTGCCCACTCTTTGGCTGTGAGCTGACGGCCCTCGGAGCTGCGGTGCTGGCATGGGGAGGCCCCCGCAGAGCAGAGCTGCCCAGAGGGGTTGGAGGCCAAAGCCAAGCCTAAACAAGCTATAACATAACCCAGAGCTGGAGACAGGCGCTAGGGTGATTCACTAAGGCCTCAGCGCTGAAAGCTTCCCTCGTGGGAAGCACGGCCCTGTGCCATCAGCAGAAGAGCCCTGTGCCACCCCAGGCTGCGTGGGGGCTGCCACTGCTTGCCAAGGCTGAGCAGGTCACTAGCCAGCA
>NW_010511675.1:3633-14347 GCF_000687285.1 Phaethon lepturus
TGCCCCTTGACCCTCCCCAGCCAGCACCCACAGCGCTCGGCACGAGCCTGCTGGTTCTCGCTCTCCAGTGATAGGGAGCCTGCATTTCTGCTGAGGGCATGGCAGCCCTTCATCACGAGATGGTGGCTGGGCGCCAGCCCACAGCCTGAGGGATGGGGTCCTTCCCAGCGGGGCTGGGGGAATGAGTGCAATGCAAGTGCTTACCCCTTTCACCCCGGGGTAAGTGCTCGAGCGGCTGGGCCACTTAGACAAGTACTTCAGCCACTCCGTTACCCAAGCCCTGTCATTGCCATCCCAGGTAAGTGGCAAGAGGAGAGAGGCTGGTCTCAGCTGCCCGTGGCGGTGGGCTGCTGGGGCATTATCTCGGGGCAGGGTGAAACCCGCAGACTGCACCCTCCCTCTGCCAGGTTTCCTCCCGGCTGCCTGGGGAGGTGCTTCTGCCCTCAGCCGCAGTGTTATCCAGTGGTAAAGTGGGGAAAAAAACCCTGAGATCGTGGGTCATGTGTAATGAACTTGTGGATTGCATCTGCCTCACTTGCCCTGGCTCTGCTAGCCAGCTCTGCACGCTAACTGGGACACGCTAGCTGCACAGCTCGGCTCAGGGCGAGCAGGAGGAGCTCGCCACCCTCCAGCACCTCATTCTCATTCCTGAGCGCCAGGAATTTCATGCGCTGTGCAGCCGGTAACCCGATGCTGAGCCTGGCCTCCCAGGAGACCCCATCAGCGCTTGTGATGTGTCTCTGGGAAATCAAGGGCTGCGTCCAGCGGCAGAAGTAAAGAGCTGACATTTGTAGCACTGCGTTCCTCTGCCCATCCCGCAGTGCTCAGCACGCTACACGCGGGACCAACGGGAATCGCGCTGCTTTCCACTGAAACGCAGCCATGTCCGGCCTGAAGAGAAACAGCTGTGGGGAAGAAGAGCACACCAGCCCTGAAAACCAATTTAGGCAAGCAGACAAGAAAAATCCTGCAGCTTGTTGAAACTGGAAGTAAATGTACAGAGAAAAATGGACTTATGCAAGGACGCGGGCCTGACTGCTTCGACTGTTCGCAACAACTGCTTGTAAAGGTTAGAGCAAAGGGCAAGCCAGGCTGCCTGGGACCTGGGCGTATGCCTGGTATAAGAGGATAATCAGATGCCTTCACACGCCAGGTATTCTCGATGCTAATGCAGGTTCTGGGGGTGGTGAGCTGATAAATGCCTGCAGATGGAAGTCACAGGATTAGCTAGACCGGAGAATGAGAGCCTAAGCCTCAGCAGGACCTTTGATGGCCATCAAGGCGCGAGCTGTGGACGTCCGCTTCAAGTGGTGGTGCTCCTTTTTGCAAATGCTTCCGAGCTCTGCCAGGCCTTCAGTTTAACCTTGACTCAGAGGAAAGAGCAGCATTCAGAGAATCACCCACTCCTTCAACGTGGAGTTCGGCTCTGCTGGACCCCCAGGTTAGTTCATGGGAGCTGGCACCTGTGTGGGTGGAGGCGGTGAAACTGCAGTGCGGCTCTTTGACCCTCCTGCTCCTCTCAAGGTGGTGGGAACACCTTTTTACTCCAGATCACCAGGCTGTGTGCAGTCTCAGCACCTGCTTAGCCAAGCAGGCAGCAAGAGCTGCCTCTCCTGTATCACCTCATGCTCTTTGATACTGAACATCCTGGTTGCCTCCACATCCCCATCTTGCCAGAAAGAGCCCATACTGTGGGAAAGCTTGCTCCCACTCAGACCAATGAACCTGTGCGCCCCGTCTCCTAAAGAAAGTAGTTTTTGTAATAGCTTTGTTCAGGGTGACGGTGAGGCTTACCTGCCTGCTGCCATGCTAGCTCAAGGTCAAGAGACCTTTCTGTGAATGCTGCAGCTCAGGACACCAGCCCAAATAAAGGAGCTGACACTAGTGTCAGACATGGACGTACCTCCCCGTCCTGCCCCTGTCCCCCTCCTGCCTCAGAGGTATGCCAGCCTTGAGGCATGGGCTCTGGGTAGGGCTCAGCTGCCGGCAGGCTGTGGTGGGGCTGCAGGTGACTTCAGGCACCGCAAGGGACAAGAAATTTGCAGGACTCATGCTCCCCTACCCCAGAGAGCAGGGGCTTGTCTGCAGCTCACCCACCCCTCGCCCAGCCCCAGGGCATTCCCTGTTACCTGTACACGAGCCTCGGTGAGGTCTGTCCTCATGGCTAGCTGCTCCCTGGCATAGACGTCTGGGTAGTGGGTCTTCTGAAAGACCTTCTCCAGCTCCTCCAGCTGGTAACTAGTGAAGGTGGTACGGTTCCTCCGCTTTTTGCCCTTGTTGCTCTCCGAGTCAGCCTTGTCCATGGGGCTGGGGAGGTCCGTGCTGGCCCGGTCCTGGGGCACTTTCACCCCGGCCTCCTTCACGCTGAGGTAGCTGCTGTCCATTCCCGAAGGGTCGGAGCTGGGCTGCAAGTCGGCCTCTCCCAAACTGCTCTCCTTACCTAGTTGGGTGGAAGGGCAGGGAGGGGAGAGGAGAGCAGGTTCGAGCAGGGTGGGAAGGGCAGGAGAGAGGAGGGAACAGACGTCAATCTTTCTACCAGTTAAGTGGTTCAACCATTCAAAGCTAGCTATGGCAGCTGGGCAGCAGTCCCCAAACGCAGGCTGACACCGCCCCGGGCAGAGGCCGAGGAGGGTGGCGAGGCAGAGGGCTGCCCTGGCCAGGCATGGGAAAGCTGCTGGCCTCGGCCTCAGAGGCTGCTGGCGCTGGGCTTGGGGGCAGCATGGACGCCTGGCCCGGCTGTATTCAAGGGAGAAGGCGGCTGTTACACCAGGGGGGCTGATGGCAGCCCACGGATGCCAGCAGAGCTGGGGAAGGGGAGGTTGGGGCGAGCTCTGCCAGCTCCTCCCAGTCCCCTTCCATGAGCCTGGCACACCCACGTGCCCACACCCCAGCGAGACCCTTCTTCACCCACCACCCACAGCGGGACTGAACCCTACGGAGCACTACGTTCCGGGGTCCTGGCCACAGGAGAGGCCTCGAGGGCAGAGGGACTGGACCCAGGCCTCAGAGGACGGTCCCCAGTCACCAGCCCATCCGTGCTCCCCTGCCCAATAACACACGGTAGATAACCAGGGGTGCACAGCAGCCACGCAGGGCGCTCGGTGGGATCTGTTTTCTGCTCGTGCATCCCCAGGCAACGGTGGTGGGTGGGCAGAGGTGTTCCTCACTGACACCCCACAGTCAACCCCACAGCCTTCTGCGAGGACTTGCACCGCTTTTGGCAGAGAGGCTGTGAACGGGGCTTAGTGCCACAGAACAGGCTGGTGTGAGACCCCTGCGGTATGGCAAAGCAGGAGGTGGTTCTTGCAACCACGGCAGTGAGCTGGTCCCTCTAAGGCTTAGCAGCTATGAAACCAGGTGTACGTGGCATCAAGCACTGGCAAAGGGTGCTGTGATGGGGCATCCTCTCCTGCCCACCTCCTGCCTCCAGCAATGGTAGTGTCCCCTTCATTAACAAGACCACTGCCATGCCAGCAGGACCCTGGTGGGGACCCACTGGCACATAGCACCTCTGATGACAAGTGGCCACGGCTCTCCCTTGCCTGCTGCCACTGCTCCGTGCCGCGGGCTGTCCCCTGGCCAAAAAAAGAGGGATTTGTGTGAGTGACTGGCCTCCCCGGTATGTGCTGCCCAGCCCAGTGCCACACCTGCCCACATCTCTGGCTGGGACCTTTGGACAAAAAATATGGTAGCCCATGGCAGCAGGGTTTAACCTTGAGCTGCTACACTCATCTCCTAAAGGTCTGGGAAGAAAAGGGTGCAGTGGTACTTCCTATCTGTGCTCTCCTTACCAAATTTCACATTAACCTATTTTTAAATGTTCTCATTCTTGGATCAGTCTTTCTGGGAAGCAGCTCCACCATCTAGTGATGTCCCCACTGGAAGATTTCCCTCAGCAGTGTCATATCCAGGGTCATTAATGCCAGCTCAGGCATCTTACCACATGTCTTTGGAAGGCCCCATTTTTTCTAGCATTCGTCCCGCGTTACAACACCCTACCACCTAGTTTACTGCATATTTACAGTTTAGCCCTTGTGTGAACAGCTCTGTCACGGCTTCACAGCCAAAAGCCCGCAAGTGAGCTTGTGAGAATCCTCGCCCTTTGCTCACTCTCGCAGCTGAAAGACTGTGTTGAGGTGATTGGGATGAAAACAGGAGGAGGAAATGTAACTGTCACCCTTGGGCACGAGGGCAAAGGCGGCCCAGGTTTAAGCTGGGGAGGGTGAGCTATGAAAGGGATTTGAGAAAAAAATTACCCAGTTAGTACAGAGGAGTCGAGGGGAGGACTGGGATGAAGGCACTGGAGACGCAGGAGCTATCTGCCACTACCACCCGACTGTATTTCCAAATTTATTGCTTTCTCTAATGCTCGTGGGATTTTTTTACACAGGCTTTTGAGGAGCTCTGTGTAAAGCTCAGCAACGCCTCGTGTCGTCGATCTCAACTCTCTTCACTTTGATCCTTAGGAACATTTTGCCAAGATTATACTCCCTGGGCTCCGGGGCCAGCGTGCAGGCCAGTGATTGCCAGCCAGCCTCCTCTTTGCACCTGCACCCTCCCATGGGCTGAGCTGCTCCGCCGCTCCTCGGGGATGCGGGTGGACAGGCCCCTCCAAAATGTGCTTGGACAGTGTCCTGCCCCACAGCCTGGCTAAACTGTATGCTATGGCCATGATATTTATTATTTTCAGAAGTAATGGTAATAAAACAGTTCCAGAAAGTCTGCAGCAACTGACTACCACCTATGAGAGTCAGTAGAGATGGAGTAATAAATAAATAGAAGTATTCCAGGAAATTTTTCCTCCTTTCTTTCTTTTTTTTATTATTTATGATGTCAGGAAGCTCAGTACATTTTTCCCCTGTACTTTTGTGTTGGCTGCCTCCCTAGCTCCCGGGCCCCCTGAAACTCCAGCAGCAGCAAATGCAAGACCTGAGGCGTTTACTTGGGAATTCCCTTGACGTTTCGTATCTGCTCGAGTGGCTCAGCTAGCTGGGGAAGGGTCTGCACACACACGCACCAACACACGCACACAGAGAAAAGGTCTGATGTAATTTCCTTGACTGCACAGCTCAAACTGCAGCTGGGAGCTGGGCCCAGGGCCCTCAGCAGCGAGAGTTACCTCCGCCATGAGCCGTCAGCCCTGAGGAGCAAGCGACCGTCCCCGCTGCACATGCCGCGAGTGTCCCCATGCCTGCCTGCCACCAGCCCAGAGACTTCCTTGCCGGCTCGGCCACGCTGCGCTCATGCTCCCGCGCTGCAGCAGACATGGGCTCCTTTACCTCCAGCCCCTGCGGGCGCTGGCAGGGATGGGCTGTCTCCATGAGAGGGGCAGTGAGAGTGGGATGGAGGCCAGGAGGCCGGGAGCACGGACGGCGGCATAGGGAGGGGATGGCGTGCATCCACCCTTGGCTGAGCATCCAGAGGAGTAACTCTCATTCCTGAGGAACAGGCTCCCTGACCTCAAAACAGTCATGCTAACTGCTGAAGTGAAACAAATTGCATACATCTGCATATGGATATGCCCAGACTTCCTGTAACTGGAGAGGGCCTCAAAGTTTCAGTGCAAAGTTTGGGGTGTCTGTTTCTAATCAAACCTAGAGAGACCTTGAGTTACATATTGTGAAGATCTCCATGACAAGGAAGTAATGTGAGTATCATTGCACCCTTACAAGCCTGACAGGAACACTTGGTGCCTCCTTCGCTGCTCACAACTCTGCCCTTGCCTTCATAGCAGTGGAAGGAGGGTATTTTCTGGCTTCCCATGCTGATGCCTTGCTCTCCCAGTGCCTTGGCTGCCTGCTAGACCATCGGCACTCCCAAGACCTTCCCTGAGTCACCCTGTATCAGTTGCCAACAGCCCAGGACAGCTGGGCACGTGGGCCTCCATCATCATGCTGCTCCTTTTCAGAAAGGAGAGCTGTCTGCATCCCCAGTTCACCTGGAGGGGACATGTCTTTCCGATCTCATGGCATCTGTCCTGGGAAGCCCAGAGAGGAGGAATGGGGTGCAGCAAACACAGACCACGCCGCATGCGTGGCCACGCGGTGAGCCCCCGAGATGTCCAGGTAGCACGCAGCTCTGCTGACACCCTTGCTAGAGGGAACGGGCATTTTAATCACGCCGTCACAACATTTGGATTCACAACTCCTATCTGTTTTTTTCCTGAAGTGTGCTATTTTGGGAGGGTGATGAAATCTTCTCTATGTACAATCTTAACCATGAGATTTAATTCAGTGCAATGTCAGCTCGGTGCATCCGCATGGCAAGGGAGAGTGGGATGTTTCAAATACACAACTTCGGACTCAGCCTGAAATGCGAGGTCTCCTTTGCACAGCACATACGCGACAAGTCACGACTCCTTTGTGATAGACTCCTTCACACACAGAGATCCTGTGATTGCAGTGCCACAACCCAAGAGGTTGGAAGACATCTCACAGCCAGAAAAACCCAGGGTTGCAGGCAGCACCGGGCTGCTTCCCCCCAGGCTGCAGGCAAAGAAGCCTGCAGGGTCTTGGCGTTGCTAATGTACTTCTCTGGCAGCATCTCGTCCAAGCTGTTACAGTCTCCGTGAGGAGCCCCACGCTATCTCAGCCCCTGGGGGCTCTGAGTAGCCCAGGACACCTGGACGCCTACTGGCACACAGCAGCTCAGCGAGGCTGCCCGCCGGTGGCCAACCCATGCCCAAAGTGTGTGGCACGGGCGGCATGTGGCTTGTGCCAGGCAGTCTCTCTGTTCCCATGCTAAGGGGCACAGGGGCCTTCTGCCTTCCCATCCAGGCATGGGCACAGGGTTTTCTCCCCCAGACCCCTACGGACTCCTACACTGGCCATTTCATGGTGCCTCTCCCTGCACACACAGCCATGGTCTGACTTCTACTTTGCATAGCAACGATGCTTTCCAAAAAAAAACCCACAACAAAACCTCTAGTGCAGATGTTTAAGAGAGCTTTTTAAATCCAGTTCTGGCTCTTAATGTCATTCTCTCAACTCTTGCTTAAATACCAGTGCTAAAATTTTGCCTAGATAGGGTTTGGGCAGTGTATGCTACACTTCTTACCAAGGAAGATTTGCACCACAGCCCAGCGAGAACATCTCCAGGACTTGGCTGGCCATACTAACCTTATCCGATCCTTGTGATCCTGCCTTAACACATGGCGAAGCCATTAAACTTGTTCCCAAGTTGTCTGTTGCAGTCTTCTGCCTCCTGTCTGTCATTGCAGCCTAGATGTCAGCACAGAGCTATCATTTTAAAAAAATCCACATTTTGGGTTATATAGGATAAAACGGAGAGGCTGGATTTTAGACATAAAAAGACCCAAATATTTAGGTTTATTCCCATTCAGGGAGCGATCTCTCTTGCAGTCTGCAGATGTAGAGAGGAGTGTAAAGATGGAGAGAAGACCCAGAATTTTGTGACTGAATCTGGAATCACTGATTTTATTAGCAGTGATCAGATACTTACTCATACCTTCACTCTTGGGCCCAAATGAAATGTAAAACTCGGCAGCATTCATCTCAGTTGTGGGTGGTAGAAGACTACATAAGACACAAGCCATTGACATCATTCTGGAAGCTGCAGTTATTCTTGCTGCTAAGCAGAAACTGGTTGGAGCGTCTCCATCGCAACTCTGGATGAGGGTGAACATATCTCCTTGTGTCCAGCCTACCAGTGGTTCCCCTGAGTTTGCACAAAGCAGAGCTGGTTCCTGTATGAAAGCACATCTGTCGGTTTATCCCAGCCAGGGAGCTCATTCAGTTCATCCTGCAGAACCTTAAGGAAAGCTGGAATATGCTCCAGGCAGGTCCTCTGCTCATGGCATGGCACAGCATGCGCCAACTTCCCGCGGTGCTGAGGAGACCACTGCATGAATGTGCTCATCTGCACCGACACCGTCCACCTCTGCTGAGCCCGACCAAAGCTGCTGGCGCTGCTGCTCCGCTGCCTGCAGCCTCCTGAGGCTCTACAGCAGAGGAGGGACGTCGTGAAACCCACAGACCAAGAATAGCTGTGAAATACCTGGCCACCTTGGGGAGCTAATTACAGACAGAGCAAATTCCTACAGAGAAAACCTATTCATAGAAGGATGAAAGGAGGAGAGGAGTGTTTCTTTCTACCGTGCTCCTCCTGACCACACCTAGGGCTCCTCTCTCCAAGAAGAGACTTATTTTTCGGAGCAGGGCATATAGCAGGAGCAAGACTAAGGCCTGAAGCAGAAAAACCTCAAAAACCCCTTCTGCTCCTGAAAGGCAGTTGGGGACAATACCAAAGGTGCCACACAGCACTGGTTAGTCCACAGGTTTTTGGTGGCCCTGTAGCCAGCGTATAACGTAAGTCACTGGCTCTGCCTCCACTCTGCGTGCCTCGGAGATGCTTCCCTGGGAGTCAAAACCACCTCAGCCCTGGCTGCACTTAGACCCTCTTGTGCCTGGCTGGTTACGTTCCCCTCGAGTAAATCACTGTGTGGGTTTGGGGACAGCCAGCTAAACATTAACTCCAGTGCTGCTGAGAAGCTAACATCACAGCAAGCCTGGGGAACGTGTGCACGTGTGTCCGCGTGTGTGGTGTTTGTTTGTGGAAGTTGCTGTTCCTCTTGCTTTTTTTCTGCACTAGTTTTTTTCCCCATACAAACATCTGCTTTCAAGGGCACATGTTGCTTTATTGTCTGATTAGCTGAATTCACACACCCTGTGGCTACTTGGGGAGAGCTCAGCACCATCTGTACAAACGCAACATGCACTGCTTGCTCCTCTTTCATGTTATTTAAAGGACACTAACAAAACTGGCTTTTATATAAACAAATCAATTCTGAAAACTCCGCATAGAAGCTGTGGCTAGAGCAATAAGGCACAGATTATGCCCCAAGTCCTTCTTCATGTGGCACGTTCATTTGAACAGCAGGAAAGAGCTGACTAGCACATTTTGAAGGCACAAAAATGCTTCTAGCAACCTGCCGTAATTGCAGCTCGCTTTCTGTCTCCCAGAATGTGACATAGGGAAAAGAGAAAGAGCAAGAAAATGTACTGCCATTGCCTCCACAGGGAGAAAATGAAACTGCTCTGTTGGCTAACTCACGCTGAATGTGAAAGGAGATTATTGTTTATGCCACATATTCTGAAGCTGGGGATCCTGCCTTTCCCTTAGGAACCCATTAATTTCTTAGTGACCTGGCTCTCTCCTTTCTGACACTTGAAGGTCTTCGGTGCCTTGGAGATGTGCTCTGCCATGCCGGGATCAGCCGCAAGATGGCTTTTCAGTGACCGTGGAGGGAGGTGACAGTCACCTCTGTGCAGCTCAGTGGCAGCCAGACCCTCAGTAGATCCCGCAAAGGCAGCCCCGGGCTTAGGGCTGAGGGTGGTCAGCTACAGGTTTTCAGCATGCCAGGCTACGTGCAGAGTCCTGCTTGAAAGTATGACAGTCAAGATGGGTCAGCTACTGCATTTTAAAATGTCTCTTTTGTTTCCCACTATGGGCATGTCACAAACAGCTGGGAAATAATTGTGGGTTTCTGCTATGTCCTACTTGTGTCTCCCCCTAAAATAGTGCATGTGAACCAAAAGCCACCTAGTACCTCTAAACTGATATATCACCAGTGCTTGTCTGTCAAGGAAGATGGATGAGGCAGGCAAGGATTGGAAGGGGGCTTGAAAGGGCTTTCAGTTTCCCTTTAGCTCTAAATTTGACACCTTTTGGATACTCCTTACAAAGCAATCCTCCGCCTTGCCATGGCCACGGTCACCTGAGGGTCTTGGCTTTTCTCAAGTCCCTCAGAGCCAGATGTGAGCACGAAACTGCTCTGAAGACCTGGCTCAATGCTGAATAAGACAAAATACGGGACCTTATAAAGAAAAAAAAAATCAGCATTACTAATATAGAACAAAGTATTGAATGGGATCGTCTCAGCCGTAGACACATACCTACACGCAGGCCAGTAGCTGTTTATTGGGAGTTAAGTCCCAAAGGGTCCACAGACCCTTGTGTAAATGAAAGGCAGAGTAGGCAGCTGTTTGCTGAAGACTTCATTCTCCGCAGACGAGCACTGCCGGCAGCTTGGGGTTCTGCACACCCTGATGCACTGACGTGACATGGCACCTCTGTCCTGCTCCCGTCTGAGCTGAGCGTCACTCACTGGCCACCAGCATCTGGGGCAGCATCTGCCCCATCCACCTGTCTGCCTTATTTTAGGATCATCCATTTCTCTCAGGATTGTGTTTCCTTTAGAAAATCTAGATATAGTGATGTTGCTCCTCCCGTTTGAAAATTATTTCCAGCAGAGTTACATGAGGACAGTGTTTAAGGTAGCCAGGATTCAGCCCCCTCCCTGCTCCCAGGCCTTATAAAGTCAGGCCCTGTACCTGCAGCGGGGAAGGGTAAGCGCTGGGGAGGGCTGGGGCTGGTGGCAGGCAGTGCCAGTGGAAACACTGAGGGTTGTTCCGATGTGAGTGACATCGGAGTGAGATGAGGGGTAATGCAGGGCTTCGGGCTAAGCTCTCACTCTGAAAGGAAGAGCACAAGCCTCCCCATCGGCTGCAGATTTATGTATTCCTCTTAACCTCACCCAGGCCCTTTGGCCACCTCGAGGATCTGAAAAGATCCCTTGCTGGAGCACTGCAGGACACATGCGGGCTCTTCACTGCAAGTTGTCATCTCCTCCAGAGCTTTCCCCTGCAACCAGTCAGCACTTCCCTCTTCCCTACAACATCCCCAGACACTTTCC
>NW_010511675.1:14378-16188 GCF_000687285.1 Phaethon lepturus
GGGTGAGCAGGGCATCTGCTCCGTCGGGGTGAGAGGAAGGCACAAGGCACTGGTGCAACCTTCCACGGTCTCAGAAATCACAGAAGCCACAGAAACACTAAGGTTGGAAAGGACCTTCAAGATCATCAAGTCCAACCATTAACCCAATGCCACCATGCCCCCTAAACAATGTCCTGAAACACGTTTCCTTGTCTCAACATGTGTTGCCTTCCGCGTTAACCGCACGCCAAGCAAGGCACCACCAGCCGCCGTGTATGACAGCAGATATAAATCAGCCATTGAGTTAGGGGAGAGCGGAGGATGCTCCTTCCAGCTGGTGGGGAGGGCTGGTGAGGCAAAACTGCCTGGAGGGAGTCGAGCCTTGCTCTAATGTCTGGCTATGGCACAGTTTAGTTCCCTGCTGCCAGCTTGGAGAGTGATTCACCCCATCCTAAGTGCCTGTGCCTGCCCGGACAGTGTTCACGCCGTCGGTCGGTCCGTCTGTCCGTCAGTCGGTCTGTCTCTGCATTCTTCTGTCTGTCTGCTTCGCAAAAGCAACCTCTTCACAGCAGAGGCAGCAATGCATTGCTGAAGTTCAGCTGCCTCCCAGAGGTGACTTCCAGTTGCCTGCTTTGTGCTTGCTGGTAACAGGGCTGGAGCCGCAACCTGAAATAACCGGCAGAGCAGAGGGGCAGGAGGAGGGAGGTTAGAGCCATTTTGTCACGAGCTGAGCAAGAGCTCAGCTGCCTCTGCATTATGGAGTCCTGTTTCATATTAGCGACAGACGAACTTCAAAAGGCTTGCAGGCACCGGCCGGAGAGGCGTCTGAGCGGGCTCTGCCTAGCTGAAGCAGCCAGCCCGCGGCCCTAATCCAGCCAAACGCTGCAGCATATGTGTGTCCCCGGACTACCCGTATGCTTAAAGTGAAGCGTTATGTTCTTCAGACGGGCAGGCAGACAAGCCCCAACAAATCCACCCAGCACAGCTCCTGTGCTGCTCCTCGTGCTTCTCGATTTGGGCCCCCAGGTGCCCCCATGGAGAAGGGCTTGGGACTCCGTGCCTGGCTGAGATGCTGCGGCAGCCCCATTGCTCCCCAAGTACAGCGCATCTTGGGGGGGATTTGGGTGCTACCATTTTGACTTGGAAATCGCAAAGCAGTAGTGATGGGAAAGCTGAAGTAAAAACAGAAAACACCCAAAGGTGGCTGAACCTCACTGAACCACAGAAAGGGTTGAGTTTAAACATTGGGCCAAAGTTTGGGCCAGGTTCTTTAAGATTCATGTATTCTTTAAGAAAATAGTTCTGCTATTCTTCAGCTCTATACAGCTGATGAGCAAAGAAAGGCTTGGACAAGGGAAGAAAAACACTCAGCCCTCCCCAAACCTGCCCATTCCTGGAAGCACAGCTAAAACTTATTTCCATTCTGACTGCACATTGCAAAACTCAGGGCTGGACAGGTCTGGGAATTGCTAATGTTCCTACGAGCACCAGGCTTTTAGAAGTATTCCAGAAAGAAATTAGGTTTCTGGCTACCAAACCCACCAGTTCACAGCCACTGGGGCTGGGCAACAACCTGGCATCAGCTTTTACTGGCAGAGAGAAAGAGAGCAGCAAAATCACAAACTGAAGCAAGAAGCAGCGCAACCGAGCTGGGAACTTGCCAATCAAGAAGACAAAATAACTAACATCAAACCTGACAGGGGCAGGTTGTTTCCCCCACCCTCTACACCCCCCCTCGCTCCATTGCTCAGGTCACCCGCTGCAAAAAATGTCCCTGCTGGGGGGGGTCAGGGCACAGGGACGGTGCTGCAATCCCGCAGGGTTTTCCAGC
>NW_010511675.1:16219-29720 GCF_000687285.1 Phaethon lepturus
CCTGCTGAGGAGATGCTGATGCCCAGGGAGAGGGAGAAGCCTGGAGTCCCGACAGGGTTTGAGGGCACCAGCCACCCCTGCTAGCCAGGGGCCGTCATCCTTGGTCCCCATGAGCCCACCCATGCAGGACAGGGGTGCGTGGCGGCTTCAAGGTCTCACTGAGCAGGGTAGATGCTTACAGGTACTGGAGGGGCATAGCTGCGCTGCGTGGCCTGGCCGTGGACCACAGCATGTCTGTGCTGTAGCTGGGGAGAAAGGGCAAAGAAAGAAAAATCCGTCTAAGACTGACTTGCCTGGAAACTCCAATTGCCCCTTACACAGTCTAAACAAATATTTATTTAAATTAGTCAGAATGCCCCAGTCTTCTTATATGTATCCCCAAAGAGTGTCATAAAACGTCTACAAAAGGACTCCGTTAACCTCTGCTGCCCTGTGTTACAGGAACATATTTCAGCTCCAGTTAAACTCAAGTTTAATAAACCCTTGGCCTCTGTAGGATCCCTCCAGCCTCTGCAGCAGCAAGTCCTCTCTTGCCCTAGCCTGGCTCTGGGACTACGTCCACTGCTGGCGTTTGCCGTGAAGAGGAGCCACCAAGGTAGGGAACCGTCAGCACCGCTCCACCCTCCGATGGGAGCCCACCATCAATTGTGGGCACCACGCTCTCACGCCTTGCTTTCTGTTGGGCTCTGGGGAAGAGGGAAAGGATGTTTGAAACTCTCCCCTATTTCTCTTTGTCCACAAAATCTAACCCCCAGATTAGTGCACTTTTACCTCTTGAGGGTTACCTCCACGTCCTTTGTATCACAGCAGAGAGAAGGTACACGTTCCCCATGGGAGCCAGGGTAATCTAACCTAAATCTTTTGAACTATACCAACCGCAGATGCAAGCTGCTGTTTTTGGGAAAATACTGGGAAACCCTGCTTGCTTCACGGTTTAAGTGCAATGCTTTCTTGATCCAAAAAAATATATATGTGCAATTCAATAATCTCCTCTTAATGAAGTTTTGCCAGCTTATCAAGGAGCAAAAATGACACTGCATGACTTGGCCAATTACTCTCATGAGACATGTGTGCAAGAGCCCAAGCACATGGTTCACAAAAGAATGAAAATGATTTACAGAAGCAGCAAGGCAAAGGTTTATTGATAATGAGGCACTAAGAGGAAATGGGATGAATGTGCCTAAGATTCCTCTGGTAAATGAATAATGAATAGTATTCACAGCCTGCAACTTACGTTTTTAAGCAAGATGCAGGGCAAATGACAGTTATTGAAATAAAAATCCATTAGGTAGTACTGAACAAGGAAAACATCCACAGAAGTGTGCTTTCACTTGTGAAAGGGGAGTCGTGAATTGCTCAAAGGGTAAACTGCGCTTGTCAAGGAATTCAGAGCGCTACGCACGCCGAGGCCTGAGAAGGGGGATTTCATTTCACTTGAGGACTACTTCAACTTGTAACATGTTTAATTGTCACCAGGGGAAAAAAAAAAAGAAAGAAGTAGGTTTGCACGAGTCAAGAGAATTTGCCTTTTACTTTCCTCTCCACCTCTGTGGTTTGCTTCTCCCCTGAGCCCGCCCGTGCCCGGTGATCTGCACTCCCACAAGTGTCCGCTCCTCCTGTGTGTGTTCTCCAGCCACTTGACCCTGACCACTAAAGTTACCAGGGTCTGGCCACCACATTTGGTGGTGGCCGAACCAGGCCAAGATGTGGATCTGTCACCATCACCTGCAGCTCTGAATGCCCTCATAAAGCCACTCTGGGACCAAATTTTTCTGGGGACAGACTGGACCAGAGAGGACATTTCCCCCTCACGCTGCTGCAGCTGTGGATGGTGACCAGTGCGGTGTGGTTCCACCGGCACTGATGGACTGCAGCCACTTCTGCCAGCTGGGGGTGGCCCCTGGCTGCTCAGCACCACGATTACACCCAGTGCAGGGATCAAACACGTCGCAGGAGGATGAGCAGCGAGAACCCTGTGCTTTTGTGCCTTTCCTCTGATTTCTTTTCTAAAATATTTCTTGCTTCCAGGGTCTTCAGGTCGTATATACTGCATGCCTACCGACGGTGAACAGTTCTCTCTTTTCTTCTCATTCCCCAGCGTGTGAAGGCAATCCTTACTTACTGCACGGCATCCACAGCCTGTTCAGCAGTGTCCCCTGGGCTTCCCGCAGCACTCACGAGCCGTATTGGAGAATCACACAGAGATGCCTGAGTCACAACAAGCCCGGCAAGACAAAGCACCGCTATTGCTCATGTTGTGCGATGGAGAGCCACCAAGCACGGAACAACTGCTCTGAGATGCCTAAGCCTGAGTTTTAAAAGGTACTTAGCATTGTCTAATATTTTTGCACCTTGGAGATGAAGGTCTTGTTGGTCTCGGTATGCTTCTCAGATGCTCTGAATAACACAATACCTTTATGTCTTTGCCACCCAGTCCTAAGTCTCCATTCAGCCTGACACATGACGCACTCCCCAGCCTTCAGACCATCCTGCCACATCCACATTTCTCATCCCAGCTTTTCGCTGCTTCCCCAGATACAGCTTTTCTTTGACCTTGGACATGAAAAAATGTGCTCCGCTACTTTGCCTGAGGGAGGCTGGACCCCATTTTTACTGGGGTAAATGGCCACTGCAAGAAGAGAGAGTTCAGACCTCGCCGGACACATGCCCAGAACATGGGAAATCTGCAGTGTATTTAGGTGTGAAAATCAAAGCTGCCGCTAGTGAGTGAGTGAGTGAGTGAGTGAGTGAGTGAGTGCGTGAGACCCGCAGCTCCTTAAGGCTTGTTCTTGGACAATTTTTCAGAAGAAATTTCTGAAATTTTTTTCAGAAATTTTTCAGGACAACTTTTCATGAAGCACATTTCCTACCCAAAGCCCGACTCCACTGCCAGTCTGACGTTCTTGCTCCACAGCACAGTGCATGAGAACTTTTGAAAAAAGACATCATCAGTTTTTTTCTGACATGGAGAAAACAAAAATGTGCTTAGTTTTAGCTACATTCTTGGAAACAGCTTAATTGATTCAGATGAACTTTAAAAAAAACAGTATTATAAAAACAGCCAGAGGCAAACAACTGCTGTGGGAGCTCTTAGGCCAAATCATTAAGTTTTGATTAAGTTAGAAGCAACTGGAGGCAGGATTTTGGTAGGAAGTGTCAGACAGTAGACACAAACAACAGTGACTCTGGTAACACACTTCCTAACAGAGAACAAAAAAAAAAATGAATCTTGGAAAGAGCGAAACCCCTGGACCACCACTAATCTCAGCAGAACTGGATGATTACGTGAAAGATGATGACCATGAAAATCAGCCTAAATTAAAACCCGTATCCACCTCAGCTGAGCTCATGCCCACTTTTGTGTTTGTTTCCAGTTAACATTCCAGGATGGGATCATATTGACATGAGTGACTGCAAATGTCAAGTAAACATTAGCAAATATTTACAGAAATCATCTTTAGGAACTCGTGAAAAGGAGTATTTGCCCCAGAAACCTACTTCTGCCAGTGATGCTCATCCAACCAGGGAACAAAA
Source organism: Phaethon lepturus (assembly GCF_000687285.1). Classification (NCBI taxonomy): domain Eukaryota; kingdom Metazoa; phylum Chordata; class Aves; order Phaethontiformes; family Phaethontidae; genus Phaethon; species Phaethon lepturus. Next base: position 19,754 of record NW_010511675.1, read on the forward strand.
AAGACTGTTAGCTGATGTGTCCACCAGGTATCTACCCTCCACTCACCAGCACAGATTATGTTTCTGCTGCTTACTTCTTGCACCGGCTGACACACGCACGCGATCTGCTGACCAAAGATTACTCACAAGCGTCACCTCACCAACTATCCTGGGTCCCAGACAGACCTCAAAAAAATCATACCTTGCTCACAGACAATTTGCAAACTTAATGCAAGCGGTGTTCGTACCTCCTGCCCCTGTCTCCCAAAACACTCCCGCAGGGCAGCCCTTGTTTTGGGAGATTTCTGATCTACACGTGGGCATCCATGTGCTGACACAGCCCCCAGCTCAGAAGGGCTCTGCCTAAACAAGACGCCATCCCCACACCAGTGCCACAACCAGAGCTTTGGTGTTTAAAAGTTGCCTTTTCTAGCAAGGCGGGAAGCAACGGGAGCCCTTAACAGCACATGGAAAGAGCAGCTGCAGGCAGGATGGCCTAGAGAGGAGAATAAAATAACAATCATAAAACACGGGCTGGAACCAATACATGTCGAAAGCGCCCGTCTGACAGGTACGTACTGTTTCAGAGTTTCCTAGCTGAAAGTAAGCAAGACCCTTCTACACCCGCTCCGTCTTCCTCTGCTCTTGAGAAAAAAGCCTACCTGCAAGGGTCTGGAAAGCATGAAATTTGTGAAGAACAGATAAACACTTCCGTTTCCAACGTCTGAGGACTCCCGGCACTAGTGGGGCCACTAGGCGCTGGCTGGCCTCCGCTTCCCAAAGCATCCCCAGCCCTTGGGCTCAGAGCGCCTGCGAGGAAAGCTGCCGGGGGCTGCAGCGGGTTGCCTTCTCCTTCCTTCTCATCCCAGACTAGGCTTCCCGCACGCTCTCTTCTCGGGTTTACGATCTCACTGTACATTTGGGTCATGATTTCGCAGGCTTCACGAGAGGCAAACATGCCTGTACGGCAATGCGTGATTTCTGCTGCAATTTATTTTGTTCATAAGGCTCTCAGGAGAAGGTACGGATGTAAATAACGGGGCTCCAAACGACAGAACTCCTTCAGTGGACACAGTAACGAGGATGCAGCTTCCAACAAGACAGGGTTTTAGAGCCAAGGTTTTAGTGCTAGAGGAAACTGTGGAAGCTCTCCACCCTGAAGAAGGGGTCAGAGAGTCCTTGTGCTACGCCTGCCGGTACCAAGAGGCTTGCCTGGAATTAGGGACTCTGAGTATTTACAGCTCATGTCCTCTGTTTTTGAAAGCAAAGATACAGCTTCCTGAACTGGCTTAAATCACACCATTCTTCCCCTTCACCACCTCCTACAGCTGATGAAGCTGAAGCTTATAAACAGGTAAATGGGGATAGCACGACTGCTGTACAGTCCAATTTGCTTCAAACTGTAGTACTGGACTAAATAACCTTCCCCCGTAAGTAACTCTTCTGTAAAATAACTCCCAGCTGAGAGGGATGGGGGATGTGTGTGTAACTTTGTCAAGAACATGATCTGACACAAGCAGAAAACTTTGGTGCTCCATTTCCTGTCAGTAGACAGACTGTGGTGTTCAGATGCTACATAAGAAGCTCTATAGATAATTACCAGCCGGAGACAGTCTGGAAGCCAGTGTGTCATCTCTTTATTTAATGGGTCTTGACCCTAGGAGAAAGTCCTACCAGGAGAGCAGGGGGCCTGTGGATCAGAGCTGCCCACCTGGGGAACGGGTGGCCTTGGCGCAATGTCCCTTTGCACAGGACACGATGGGGCGAGGAGCAGGGAGGGACAGCCCTCCTGGGCTCAACCATGATGCCACGCTGCTATCACCACCACGCTGCCGGGTCCCCTGCTCTGGGATGTGCTTCGAGCATTCTTCAGTGCCTTCATCTGCTGGTCTCATCAGCTTTCCCATGCTCACACCACTGTGTCAGTACTTCTGGCACAGGGCTCAGCTCTGCTTCGCTCCCCACTGCCAGGCACCCCTGCGAAACCACCCCCTGCTCTGCCTCCTGACAGCCAAACCCCATGGACCTGCTTCATCTCAGACATACGGGGAAGAAGAGTGTCAGAACAACCAATTTAGCTATTTACATACTTGTATCGTGTTTTACCATCAGGCCATTTTCACAGAGCCAGCTTGGGCTGACTCTGTTCCCACTGGGATGCCACTGAAGGCTTTCAGCTGCTGCTCCCTTCCTTTTGACCCCCTGAGAAGGAGTTATCAGCAAAGTTTTTGGTTTGAATGAAATCTGTGGGCTAAACCAGGCCATTCCCTTTTTTTTCCCAAGCAGGGGACAAATTTCTGTCAGACTCAACATCCACAGCTGTATGCTTGGCTTTTGGGACCCACCCAGTTCCCCTTATAACTCCTCCTGGGCCAGGACCCACTGGCCTCTTAGGTGTTAATGCACGTACGTGGTCACTGCTACACACCATGGTTTATCTGCCTTGGGCTCCTAATCTCTCCATCTCCATGATATGGAGTCAAGTAGGTTTCTACACATAAGCCTACATCAGAGAACGTGCATGTTGCCTGAGGCAATACTCACATTTGTTTTTCACTAGAAAAACCCGAGCCGTTTCACTTGATTTTTGCAGAGACCAGATAGGCCAGACCAGTGCATATCAAATGGCCCAAATTTACGAACATCTTGCAAGGAGTGTGCTATGTTTCCTGGCTAACGTCTGAAAAGGAGAACTGGGGTTAGACTGGACTTTCCCTTTCTACTTCTCTGAAAGTCATTAAAATCAACCGAATAGGCAAAGGACTGGATTAGTCCTCGTCCTTTTGTCGTTCTCTTGTAAAGTATCTGGGAGGTGATTCAGTTGCCCACTCATAGGTTGCTGGTGCCATGCAAGACACATTAAGGTCTCCCAACGCCAACACAAAGCAGGCAGATACCAAGGCCCTGAGGAGCAGCACTGGGAGACCAGGCAGTGTAAATGGGGACATCTAGGCCAAGCGTCATGCAGTTGGCCCAATGCCTCCTCCCAGCATCAGCCAGTCTTCCCCTCTCCACCATCTATAGGATGCTGGGTACCTCCTATGGCATTTACTAGCATCTGACAAACCTGCTGAAATACTTTGCCCTCAAAGCCTCTGCCTTGTTGCACACTCTTCATGTCTCAGTCCCCAAATATGGTGAAAAATTCATCCCTTAGAAGCTTGGTTGCAATCACAGCCTCTTGGTTCCTTTTTGGGTAAGCTTCAGGTCATTTTCTAAAGAAATCCATAGCTACCAACAAATATTGTCTGGCAGATTCCGTCTCAGGCAAAGGCCCAACAACATCAACAGCAATGAATTGCAGAAACTTCCCCAGGAGACACTGTTCAGTAGGGTTTCTCCCCATCTTTGGGGACCCATTTTTGAAATACAACCCATGCAAGAAATGCATCACATTTCCTGTAGCAATTTTCCATCATCTGTCTGCATTTTCCTCAAAACCAGTTCTCTCTTGGCTTGACTAAGGATTTTGCAACCTCAAGATGTCCAACAGTTTTGACATCATAACGAAACCTCAGAACCTCCTTTTTGAGTGTTTTGGCTATAATGAGCTCTCATGAATACTCATCACCCATTGTTTTATTTCCCCATCTCCTATACAACATTTCATCTCTAAATTCCAAGCTTACTCACTGTGACCAGAGAGCTTTTGCCCTGCTGCTCTAAAGAGAGTCTATACTCCAAAGCAGACACAGTTGCCAAATAAGTTCTTTTTTTCAATCACACCTTGAGTCTTTCTGAGGGATGCTTATAGCCCTCTTGCAAGCCTACATCTACTGGATGAAGCAGGAGCATTTTCATTCCTGCAGACTGTAAAGGAATGGAGAAAAAAGGATGTGGTCTCAATCATTTCTTGCTGTCCTGCTGAGAGAGGTGTCTCCCCCAGAAAAGGCATCTGAAAAAGGTGTTGGCAGAACTGCCCTTTGGTGACCTTGGTCTCGTGTCAATGCTGTCCCCACCCCACAGGCACCCCCAATTGTGTTAAGCAGAAACTGCTTCAGCTCTGAAAATGCCCAGCTGCTCTCCTCCGGCCACTGAGGTAGCTTTCCTTCTCACAAGGAGCATGTGGAGCTTTTGTAACCCTGGCAAGTCTTCAGCAGCGGGATCAGTGCCCCGCAAGGCCAGGCAGGCTGACGGTACCCTGCTCCCTTCCCTCGCATCGCCGCTGGCTGAGCATTTGCCCAGAGTGCACGTTACACCTCTTTTCCACAGGTCACCTCACTCTGGGTTCCATTTCAGCTTGGCAGCTCATGACACCCTGCTTATAAAACAGTTCCTATTAAAGGCTCCCCCATACGCCGGGATATCCTCAGCTATAACAGAGGGGCTGGGTGGATGGCCATCCGGTCTCTTGAGCGAGGGCTGCCTTACGCAGGTGGTGGGAGACCCACGCTACAGTTTGCTGAGGGCTTGTCCTAACACGACAGCCATTTTCACCACCAGATAGCCACAGTGGAAACCAAAATGAACCTAGTAAGGCACATCCCAGATATTATCTATTAATGGTAAGGCACGAGCACCCTTTGATTAACATATTACACAGCAAAGCTCTTTCTGGGCTTTTTTCTTAACCAGGACAACAGATGAGGTCCAGCGGCTGGCTACAAGCTCAAAGAGACAGCTCAGGGGCCTGCCCACAGAGACAGGCGCCACAAACAGATTGCCCAAGCTTCTTTCTTTCTTTCACATGAGCCATGTCTTTAAAGCAAACCACTGCAAGTTGAAAGCCCTGGTGCTCACTGACCAGGTACCAACCACAGTGATGTACACGCTGAGTGTTAGTTCATCTCCCACCTTGGTTGTGCTAAGCATTTTCCTGGATCCCGGCCGTCCAGTCTCCCGCGGGCATTTCTCCCCAGCAAGGACACGTTCCCCAGTCTCCGTCTTCCCTCGTACCCATGGGGTGGCTCCATTTTGGACTGTCCCATCATCTCCCTCTCTGTCTAGTTTCAGCTAGCAACTGCACTACCTGAACAAGCATCTGCGATGCCTGTAAATTACACACGCAATAACCCCTCTCTTGCTGCTTGGCTTCCCCCGTAGCCCTCTCTCTGAAGTCGACCGCTGCCAAATGGAGGCAAATAGACTGTTCCACCAAGAAGTCAATTTTTTGCCACCAAGGCCAAGGAAAAGGGGATTTCCAGTACAACCAGCTGCAAAAGTACCCTTCCCAAAACCAAACTAATTAAACAAGGAAAGAGCAGGGTTCTCTGAACACCAACTTAATATTCAGCCCTGGGCACCACAAAGCCTCAACTCGAACTTAAAACCAGTATCACCCAGCTTTACATGGGCAGCTTCAGGTCCCTCTGTTTCCTGAGTTGAGTTTGGGCCTCTCAGTAGATTTTTATGAGGCTCTGTCCTGACTAGCCATATATATTTATAACAACCCTCTCTGTGGATATCTCCCCTCCCCACCAGAGCCGCACTTAGCCAAGCTGCTGCACGCATGTTTGATGTTGTAGCCAATCCCCCATTGCTTTCTATCCTGCCTAAGTCCTTTCTTCTAATAGCTTGAAGTGGCATGAACTGGATGGAAATACTCTTCTCTCTAGCACAGGACCTTATATCTATATAAAGCAACCATCTTCCCTCTCTTCCAGTAGCAGCTTTCCAACTTCTGTTCAAGGGCTGAAATGCAATATTTAAGCTCTGCCATAAAACCCACAGCTTCATGGAGTGTTTCTGGCCTCCTGCACAATCTGCCTAAGTGTCTAGCAATTGGTCCATCGGCTATTTATCTTGGAAGTCCTCACTGGCATCTGGAGACGTGAGGAACACAAAATGTCTGCAGGTCTTCTGCCAATTTAGGTGGGTCTCTTCTTCCTCTTGCCTTCTAGCATTTGGCTGTGTCCTGTCTAGCTCAGACTGGTATCTGGCTCCAATCTGCTTACAAAGGTTCAGACCAAATCTTGATAAGCCAGGTTATGTCTATAACACAGTGCTTCTCAGCTCTCAGGTATGGGTCCTTGCCACAGCTGTGCTCCTGACTGTGCTCCAGGATGAGGTCTGGGCATGCACCATCCCAGGGAAGGCTGGAAAAGAACCACACAGTGCTCCAGAAGGTCTCACAGCCTCCCGAACCAGAGACCATCACTGCAGTCCTGGCTACGGAGCGTACCCTTGCCCCAGCGTTTGACCTCAGGCTCTTCTGGGTGAACAAGTGCTGCAGAGCAAGGCTTTAGCTTGCAAGCCATCTGGCTCCTCTTTCCAGCCAGCCACATGGTGGGAATGGACATGCACCAGCCTCCCATGGGGTCCTTTCTCGAGTGGCATCACTGGGGCTGGGAAAACCTGATGCTGTGGGTCTCCCTGTGCTTGGTTACAGAGCGTACACACTGGAAATGGCCAGTCCTGCAGGTGACCCAAGCCCCGCCTGGCAGACCCAACACCCTGAGACCAACTCCATGCCCAGCAGGCTGGTATCCTGGTGAGCTTTTGGTTTCCTTTTTGAGATCATTTTCTATTCTTTCAGAAACCATTCTCTTGCTCAGGCCTCCTATTAACTTTCAGGCTGAATAATATTTTCCCATTTCCCCTGTTTTGTCAAACATCTTCTGTCCTGTGTCTCACACGTTCCCCAGCACCTCGTGGAGTCGGGATCTTGCAGCTGGGCCTTTGGACCTCTCTGGGCACTGTCCCAGCACAGAGTCATTCTCTGATTGTTTTTGACCTTTTCTGGGAAATTTCCCAATATTGCCCTCTCTCCCTGTGCAGAATTTATGACTTTGTTTTGTTTTGATTTGATTCTGGTATGAATTCCTTTCACTTTCCACTGCTCCTGAATAGGTTAGATGTCTGCAAGCACCTCTGTTATCTGATCCCTCTTGCATCAAAAGAATTAATACAGTTCCCCATTTCCCTCTTTGGAAACTGCATCCTACCCCAACACCAGCCTTACTGCTCCCGACTGAAGCGGTCAGCCAGTATCCCATGTCCTGAGGAGGCCGTTTCCACTTCAGGGAGGAACTGGGGAGACCCAACATATTTGTTTCATGTAGCAGTGTTTGCACACACAGCACTATCTCCCTAAACACAATAGCAATCAGATGGGAGTCATTTCGAGACATCACAAGCTGCTTTATTTCCCCAGACAGAAGCCTGCCCTAAAGGTTTGTTCTGTCTCTTCCTCAGGTTCCTTATTTCCTCAGGTGGATAGCACTTCTCCTTCTTGGCTTTCTGTTGACTCCCCCTCTTTGGTTTTGTAATGTTTTCAGACTTTTACTGAACAAAGGCGGTTGCTACCTTTGTAAGTCCCACAGAGTTTTCACCAGCATGTACAGCATGTCTGTCAGTGACTAAACCAGCTTACCTTTTGGGCTCCATCACAGGCTAAAAACCCACTTGCCTGGCAGCTAATGAACGCAGTTCTTGCTAATAAAGAATATATTTAGAAATAATACTGATTCAACCATCTGTTTCCAGCAAGCAGATTAACTGCATCAGGATAAATCCTCAAACCACATCTTCACAAGAAAAAAAAAATCAGATTTAAATTGGCATTTAACTGCTGAGTTAGGCGATGCAATGGTCTTCCATCAGTGCAGATAATGGCAGACCGTAGCTCATGACATACCAGCTTGTCATGGCTAAATCCTGCTGGGACCTGAAGATAGCAGCTACTAAATGTTGAATCACAGTTATTTGCAACAGAGAGATAAAAAATTTGGTGCTGGTGGATTCATATTTATGTAGTCCGTAGAATCAGTTGCAGACCACCTTCCATAATCATGGTGAGTCTGCCACTGCTCATCACCCCTCCAAGATATGTCCTCTTCTTCTTCCCCTGCCTCTTCTCATTCATCTCTGTTCCTTCCTCCCTCCATCCCTCTCCCCTGTTCCTCATTGACCCATCTCTCTCTGATCAAAACATGGCCCTAGAAGTATCATGGTGATCACAATTGCTCTTTCACATCATGCCTACTTATGTGACAGTCAAAATATGAAGATGGTGTGCGAGTATGAATGAGAACATGACCAAGCAGAATCACCAGTATGTATAATAGCATTGATTCATCCAAATTTAGACAGAAAATAAAGTGGAGGTCATTTATTTAATATATGTAAGCAGCTTTCCTCCTTTACTTCTGAACTTTCATTTACAAGTTGAGGCAGCTGAGAGACATGTAACTATGGTAAATTACTCTAACGCTTTATTCATATTAAATGTTCCCATCCATCTCTTAGTAAATGCTTCCCAAGTCACAGGGGTCCTATATTAGCTGTGTTACTGCTCAGGCTTCTTCTAATCCAGAACTATTCCTCTTTTCCTTTTGAAAATATATCTACATTAAGATATTAGATGTATGCTCATTTCCAAGCAATTAATGATTGAGACGGGATTTTTTTTCCCAAATGTGTAGGAGTAATACCTCAGAAACACATGACTTTTGGGACAGGGATTTCTCAGCATTGTCTGAAAAGCAGTGACCAACCCATACCTTGTTTTGGCTGATATAGGTTGCCCACACTGATGAGTTGCTTTTTAAAGATGAGATCATTTATGTGGATTGACACGTTGAATGTATTTTACATACTGAGAGACCTGGGCATATGAGAACACACACACACACACCCTCTCTGCTACAGATTTTTGCAACGAGTAAGGACCTGGCTGTCAGGAAACCTAAGTTCAGTCACCTCCAAAATCAAACACAGGACCTCTACTCCTTCTCCAGCCCACTGGGAGTCTCCTTCTGCTGGAGCCATGGCCCTGGGAGGATCCCACTGATGCCACTGAGTGGCAACATCTTGGCCTTGCACAAGCCGCTCACGGGTTCCAAGTCTCAGTTTTTCTGACTGCAAAATGGGAAGAAAAGTCTCTTAGGCCACAGGATGCATCACACTTTTTACCTGAGAATTGCTACAGCTGTCCAAACACCCTGAACAAGACTTAAGGACTCCAGGGAGAGAAACTGGCCAAAGAGATGGCAATAAGGGCGACCAAATGGACTGGGCTGTGGCTGGAGATGTCCTTTAGCAGCAGACCTTGGCTCCAAGCCTCCCAGACACCACCTCCCTCTTACAAGGGAAACTCATCATGGCTTTGAACGAAGAGCTTGGAAAAGGAATAAATCTTCAAGATCTGAGGGACTGAAGTCTGCACATTAGCTCCCCTTAAACCCTGAGTGCATTTAACTTGGGAGGTTAGAAACCACAGCCAAAGAAATCGCTTTTGATTCACAACTTGTTTTGAGCAGTCACCCATAAAAGCAGCCAGTGAATCACTCCAGCCAGTTAGTCATGCAACCACACTGAGTGTACACTCAAAAGGCAGCACAAAATAAACAGCCTGCAGCTCCAGATAACACACACGCAGCTCATTTGCGCTATCTGGCATCAGCATATATTGTTAATGGGACTCCTACACCAAACCCTTAGGAAAAGACGCACTCAGTAAGCATCTCCAAATCTCGCTCCCCATCAGTATTTTTCTGCTCTGCTTCGCACTGCGTTGCTTTCGAAACAATTAAGACTAGTAAAAGTTTTAAGACTCTCTCTCTCTCTCTCTTCCCGCACCCTTCTTGTTGCTGGTAACGTCCTGCTGGGGTTACAAGCGTGCGCTGCAGAAGTGTAGGGCTAGAGTGGAGTTAATCCCCATCCGCAGCCGACAAGTCGAAAATAAACAGCTCTAGTGCGAAAAGAAACCTTCCTGCAAGGAGGGAGCGGCAGGAATACAGGGGGAGGGAGGCTCCCGCTCCTTTGACACATGAGTGTTATAAACAGCTCGGGTCAGGAATCCTATAAAAGTCTCCAGCCAGATCTACCGTCCAAGTCAAGAGAAGCGCAAAGCATCTTTCGGAAAGAACCGCGAATAAATCTTCCTGCGCAGCCGGGGCGAGGAGCGTCAGCCCTACCTTCGCGTCCTGCTCCCTGAGGAAATCCCGCAGGTTTCCGCGGAGGAGATCCCGCACCTCCGAGCGTCTGCTCAAACAGAGGCTTCGCCAAACTCCTGGCGAGAGCTCCCTCCCCTCCCTGGGAGGGTGCC
>NW_010511676.1:0-220 GCF_000687285.1 Phaethon lepturus
CCGTCCTAAATAAGTGGCTTGAGTGACTTGGAGGATGTTAATTATTCAGAAGCTACGTGACTTGAAGGGTAACTACAGAAGCACCTTGCCAGCGACGAGACTTCCTATTAACAAGTTTACCGAGAAATTTTAGACTTCATTAGTAGTTATTCCCAAAAGGTGCCGGTCCATCGAGACGCTGGCGGGACGCGGCTGCCCGCGCGCTGTCAGAACCCGGGAG
>NW_010511676.1:251-14241 GCF_000687285.1 Phaethon lepturus
TAGTTAAAGTGAGGCACCAGTTACTGGTCCTGCCTCCACCAGCTTTCTGCTGAGCTCCGCACAGGGCGTATTTTCTCATATTCTGACCCAAGCAGAGCCCTGAAACTTAGTCCACTTTGTTCCTCGTCAGGCATGAGCAAAGCAATAAACCAGGGGTAAAAAAACCCCAAAATCTGAAAGTGTCCACAGTTGACTTTGTAATAATAAAACATCAACACAATCTCTCTTTCCTATACTACCACAGGCACTGAGTTATCATTGCTGTGTTAGCACATACTTGTTAAATATTTATATAGCTCAGGTGAAAATATATTTAACTCGACAGCTTGCATACTGCAGTACCCACTTTTAGCAGGAACACTTGAGCTACGGGTCCCCAGTGTAGAGCAAAACAGAGGTTCAGAGCGTTTCTAAAGCAGGAACCAAAAGGCAACTCTTTGCTCCAGTGTTTCATTTAACTGTGAATAAAAATTAGTATTCTAGCCAGTAATGCTTTGCCCTACCTGTGGCAAACTCGTCCAGTCCCTGGCTGGGAACGCAGAGTATATTCTGCAACAGAGAACTGATTTATTTCACCAGGTATCACCGAGAGACACGATTCCCAGGTGCAAGGAGAATTCTATTTTAAAAACAGAATTATGCTAGGTAAGCAAAATCATAATACATATGGAATAAAGAGATGAATAAGGAGTTCGGAGACCAGAGAGGACTGCAGCAAGCCCAGGACACCCGTGAAGGTTCAGGGTACTCACTGCTTGTCAATTCCCCCCTCCAAATGCAGAATAAATAGAAAAAAAACCCCACTCTGCATTCATCCAGGACTGGGACAATATTGAATATACTTGTTTATGCATTTGTATATAACATTTTACTGTATTTTTATTAATTTTAGTAGCCACAGAGCCATTAAACCTGCTTAAAACAATTACTTCAAATCAACTCTTTTTCCTTGCTATCAACATAAACTCAATATATTAAAATAAACTTGAAAATCAGCTGTTGTGCGTAACCCAGAGGTGGTTTAATACATCCATCCATATATGTATTTAGATGCTTATGAATATCCTGCTGCTTTGAAAACTACCCGCTATGTTATTTCACCACAATTTGCATTGTTATAATAGGTTATTGACTGATTTTAGGTTTAAGGGACTAAGGTAGTATTTCGTAATGACTCTGTGCTACAAGTTTATTGCAAGTGCCCAAGGTTCATTCACCTCAAGCAATTCAGTCAATAACCAATTTTTATACTTCTATCTCCTTCAAAATTCCAAACCAATAATCCCTGGCTTTTTGCTTTTTTTTTTAATTATTTCAGTATCAGACTAACATTTCCCATGGAAATCAATACGGGTGAGATCCATTAGCCAAAAATCTGCAGCACTGCAATGCAAACATATTAAAAATATTGATCTTGCAGGCTACTGATGTTTTGATTGACTTTAATGTTTGTAAGCAGCAATAACAGAATTTCAATGACTGAAACAAACTTTTGATTAAAATTATAGATTTTTAATTTTTTTTCTATTTTACTGTTTCAAAGGGTATCACACGGTTTACTTGTTTGCCGTAAATGATCATAGTAGTAAATACTTATTCAGTTTCTCATTTGTAAGTATTAAGGTCTCCCACAGGTTACACGTCTTCACATATACTTTCAATCACTTTTCATGTCTCAGTTCCACTACAGCAGATGTAAAACACCAGCATGGGCAGGGCCAGACATATTTTTGTCACATTTTCCCTTCTGGATCCTTGCATCTTGTGCGTTCCTGTTACCAGCAGCGACAGGAATTTGATCTCACTCTTCTGTTTTTTATCACTATCCAATAAACTTCAACTGATGTTTTCATAGCAGCTGGCCAAGATTTTGCTAAAGACATCTTCCTAACACGGTTTGTCCTTCCAAAAGAAACATCTCTGTTAAAATAAAGAGATCTTCTACACCCTGGGTCTTTCTGCCTTGGGTATGCATGTGCCTTCGTTGCCATACAGTCTGAACGTCGACCACCTGGATCACATTTACTGCCACAGGAGAGAAGTGGCATCCCTGCTTCAGTGATGGGGAAGCAAAGCACCGAGAAATTAGGGGATACCTTCAGACAACCTAGCTCCCACCGAGGTCCCGAAGGCTATGATGTGGTACCTCCAAAGGATGAGGTTTGTCCTCATGAGGTGCCAGCCTTGACGGGTGAGCACAGGCTGTCCAAATGGTTGTTTGCTACGGGTGACACATCTGGTGGTTGTTGGCTCTTGCCAGCTTCAGGCTAGTGCAAGACCTGTCTTTGCCTTGGGGTGCAGAAAGACAGAGGAAAGTCTATGTATGCCTACTCAGAAAATAGAAATGAGATGGACTACCATCAGGAGAAACCGGAGATGGGTCCATGCAACCTCTGCCCCCAGAAGACTGTACTGGCACAGGGAACCTGCTGCACCGTCTAGACGTCTCCATCACACCACGCTCACCCAGACATAGCCTGTGTGTGGACCTATGTATAAACAACCACCTGACAGCAAAGCTATAGCTTTATCATTCTGGAGCCTGGCAGAGGCATAGGCCACCGGAGGCCCCTTCCAGGATTGCACTTCCATGATTTGGTGTCATAACAGCTCAAGATACACACTCTTGTTTGGGCTGGATTTCCTCCCGGCCTTTCTCATTCAAGAAGGTTTGTTTTCTTTGTGCTTTTTACATTACAGCTGGGATCCACCTGAGATGACAGCAGTGGGTAGACAGCGTTAGGGAAAGGAAAAGAAGTCCATGCAAATGGACCACGTGAATGGTTCTGCCATTTTTGCTTTTTTTAGATCACAATCCTCTTCCTGCGGACATGCAACTCACCAGCTCCATAGACGAACCTGGCCCACCTGGCCAGTGGGGAAAAACTAGAGAGCAGGAGTAACCAAGGGACAAAGGCATGCAAAGACTCCTGGACCATGCAATTAAGCAAAAGAGGCGTGGTGTTCAGCGTTTAACAGAACATCCACCACTGAGATACAGGTCCAGGACCAAAATCCTCTTACAAAATCACCACACGCATGGAGCTGGGTTAATATCACCTCTGTGCACCCCACAGACTGAAACCTTCTAGTGGGGTGTGGCACCCAAAAGCCCTGTGCCACCAAGAACCCCACACCCCTCTGGAAGAGTCATGGGGACCAGACCTGGACCCCGGCTCTGCCACCCAGATGCACCCTGTTGAGCGCCAACCCCATATCTCTGGTTCTGCTGCTTGTTGCGGCTCTCCAGTCTGGATAAGCCTTGATGTTTATTATTGATTGCCCACTTTGAGATGTTTGAACAGAGCAAGCAGGCTAGCTCTATCAAGAAGCTACACATGGCAAGAAGAGAGACAACCTCAGCTCTGCTGTGTATCTAGATGATCTGATCTAACCAAAGGACCCCTTCTCCCACTGTGGGACATTAAGAAAAGTGCTCCATGTCTGCCATCAAACGCCTACAGCAGGCAGTGCCTTTGTCTGCTGGTGCACCTTGAGAACTTGGGAGTGACCAGCAAACAAAACCGCCTCTAAATAAGGAATGTTTTGGACAAAGGGTAGACAATATCACAAGCCAGGCAGAGATTCCTCCTGAGAAAGGAGCTGGAGGGTGAAGTTCTGCACTGACCACGGCCATGACCATGACTAGAGACTGTCCGACTTTGAGTTTTCAACCATCTTTAGATTAAAAAAAAGAACGACAAAGACCAATAAACAAAGAACAGTGGACAGTTATGGATCTAACTGCAAAAAGAATTAAACTGGTGACCAACCAAAGGGATTGGTAACATTGCGAAGAGTGTTCTGCATCTGCACATCAGGTTATAACCCTAGAAACTGAAGTACCCTGCTCTCCAAACGCTCGCAGAACAGCCAGTCTCAGTGCGAGCTTTTTTATGTACCCTGGCAGTACGTCTGCACATTCTCTGAAAACCGCTTCACGCTGGGGACCACGTTTCAGGGCACCAGCACACGAGCTTCCCGCAGGTTTCACTGCAGGGATTTGATGTGCGGCTGCTCTCTGCTGCTTCTCCTGCCCCTCTGCTGAAACCACGGCCCTCGGGGTAGAATTAGCAGAAATGAACATACCCAGCACGTCAGCACAAATGCACTGTTTTGCAATTTAAGGTTGTCATCTTGTGGGAACGTGCATACCTCCCCACAGCCTTTGGTGAAGAGGAGGTGGTCAGCAAAGGGACAGGCAGAGGCTGGGGCAGTTAAATAGCCACCCGTCTACCTCCACATCCGTTCACAGCTGAGACTATCAGTTGTGAAGTCAGGCACTTGTCCGCTGAAACACATTAATTTCATATTTTGTATATAATTTCACCAACACCAGACAGAAGTAGCCCTGGCTCTGCTGTAGGCTGACCGTTGGAGACAGAGGTGAAAAGCTCCAAGCCCCTGACACTGTTTCTTAACTCCAAGTATTGCCTGGGTACAGAGTACAAAATATTCATACCATTCATTTCTTTGCATATTCATCCTGTCTGTCACAACAAAGAGACAAATTTAGAATGTTTTTTGTAAGATTTATCTCCAGTGTCTAGCTGCATAATGTAATCGCTCGTGAGTTACTATTTGCATGGAACAGCCTATTATCCAGTATTATCCGGTGAAGCAGACTGCCCTCATTTTGTGACATGCACAGTGCTGTCCTCGTCCTCGTTGCCCACCCAAGTTCAGGACACCCATGGCAGACCTGGGTGAGGAGAAGATCCGCTCACTGGCTCCTGCTTGTGCGGTGCATCCTGACCGAACAGTCTGAGCGTGATCTCTGCCTCCAGCTTTGGCTAACCCATTGCTGCCCGCACCAGCTTCTCAAAACTCACAAAGTAACAATGGCAATGACTTGAAAATCGAAAGATTAAAAAAATAATTTGAGGGTTCTTGCTTCTGCGCCTTGCTGATATTAGCTGAAAAATTTTCAAGCTCTTTTTCCACACAGCTAGACGGACAAGAGATTTATATTAAAAAGTGTAGGACAGCAATTGATCACTTCACTGCAGCACCTGTAAATAAAATACAGACCACCACCAACTCACTATAAAACCATAAATGAGATGGAACCAGTTGTCAGCACCTGATATTTGCAATCCTGTACATGGTGTAAGGCACTTCTTCACTGCTCGTGTGACAACTTGCTGATGTCCTGAGATGACCCTACCCTCTTTATATGCAAACAGATACTGCTATCAGTACATAATACCATCATCCATGATCCTGAGATGGAATTAGATCAAGAGACAGTAAGGTACAACATACAGAAAAAGTAATGTATCTGGAATCTGCAAGCACAGATTTGAGAAACAGCTCTACCAAGCCATGGCAAGTGCCACTTCTACTGAATTAGCAACATCTTCGGTGGACCAATTCCTCTTCCCACCAGACGCTGTAATGCCAACTCTTCCATCTGGCTGTGCCAAATGGCTTTTAACCCTCTCCCCACTGAACCTAATGCGAAAACACATCTAAATAGGATTACTTAAAAGGTCTGCGACTTGCCCCCAAATACTCCACAGCACCACAGCAGAGCGGAGACTGTGCACACATCTCCTGCAGCAAGCCAGCCTGCATGCAACTGACCTTCCAATCTGGGTGTTAAACCCCCTAAATCAATCTGCTTTATTACCTCAGGATTATTAAAGTGCCTTTAACTGTCTACTGTTAATGCGAGAGACTGAGGTCCGTCCCCTGGCAAGAACAAAACTCAAAGCAACCCAAACTCTTGCTGTCCTTGCTCGAGTTGCCACGCGCAAAGCTTGTGCTCTCCTACCAAGGCAAATTACTCAGGGTGCCCCGAAAAAAGCGGGAGAGAGGTGTGCTGAAGATCCCTGTGACCACAGGATTTTGACGAAGCCTCAGCAAAGGAGCAGAGAGGGCTGCCTGGTTGAGTCTCCTAGTGCTGTCAGGGAATTAACAGCCAAACCCTGCAAGATGCTGGCCACCTCCTAGGAAAGCGCTCAGGATCCTCACGTCCCGGTGACACCAAGAGCGGCGGAAACGCCGTGTGCTCAGAAGTTTCCGGACTGATTCATTAAATCATACATGGCTGATTCAAGGATGTGTATTGTGAATGAAGAAAGCAACCATACATAAACCTTGTGGGGTCCAAATACCTTCTCTTTCTTAATAAAAAAAAAAAAAGAAACGGACCCCCGTCCCGAAGGGGGTGAAAATGTCACTGTCTGTACTGAGTTTTACAGTAGTCTAGAATGCAAAGAATCAATTACAGATTCAGAAATTCTTAAATGATCTGCAGGCTTTCAGGACATTTTGTATTATGCGGGGCTTTCATGGCAAACCTTGAAGACTGAAATAGGAAAAGAACTTAAAACAAAAACATAACATAAAAGAGGTTATGACACAAACACAATAAAAAAACCTGAGACAACTTTTTGGCACTAAAACATATGCTCTGCCCCCTGCAGCTAAAAGTCACATACTGAGAGTGCACGTTCTGTCAAGAATTACCAGTTTCAAGTATGGCTGGTGATTTTGGACAGTAGCACTTAAGAAACCGTCAATCTGGCAGTTTTCTCACTGCACATTTACTAAAGCATCCCCACTGTCCAAACTCCCAGGAGTTTGGGAATCTGACCTTGTGGAAGGAAAAAAAATAAAATAAAAGGTTCCTGGGGTACTGTTTTGATCTGGTCTGTGCATTTTTTTTCCCCAGCTATATCATTATTCCAATCCATTCCATGGAAAACGTAGCAAATGGAAGAGCCTTTTCTCTCTTTCCTGGGAATGGAGTGGAAGTGAAGCTGGCCACAGCCGAAAGAATTGCTATTAAAGGTAGTAGTGTTCTCAGCAAAGAATTATTTACAAGCTGTCAGATTAGGAACAAACTGATCAGCACAATTTATTTTACTAATGTCACTTACTGCAAATAACTGACCTGAAGATGTTCTGGAATTAAGATGAATAAAAAGGCAGACTTCACTTTTTACTCTTCTGTGTTTTACTGTACAAAGTACAGTACAAAGGGTTCATTTATTTATTATCAATTGCATTAGCTACATGCATCTTTGTTTTTTGTTTTTTTTTTTCCTGGTCCACAAATTCACAAAGCAATCCAGATTTCAGTCTGTTTGCTCTACGTATGGATTCAGTGAATTTGTATACGGATTGTTCATAAACACTTAAGGCTTATTTTTTATTCCCTGTGTGTGACTGACCACCTCAGCAATGTGATATATTTGTTTTACTCCCTGACTGGGGACGTTGTGGACATCAAAAGCAATGACAGGGGATAGTGTCTTACTGGTTAACACTGCCTAACAGACCTTCTTTTGGTATTGTATGTCATACTGGGGAGGACACTGTTATTAACTGTCAGTCCTCTGTATCTTGCCAACACCAATAGATAATGCAACACCCACCCAAAATCAAAACTTAAACTTTCATCCATGTGTTATCTTGGCAAATATTAAAAAAAAATTTCTATTTTACATTGCTTAAACAGCTTTCCCTGATTGTATTGTACAGTGTTTATTACACCTTTAAAAAAGACAGGAAGCGTGTTTCCAAAGTTATGAAAACAGCTTAAAAACTACGAACACGAGGATCTTTGTGTGGTCTGGATTTTCAGCCCTTTAGCTTTTACTTTTTCTCTGCCTCTTCCTATAAGCCGTGGACAAGCAGGTGTAGCAGAGATGTCTCAAGGTCCATGCCCCACGACCTGCTGCACCCACGTCGTTTCTGGCAAACTGCTGTCCCTTAACCAGGGACAGAGGACTGAGCTCCAGGGATGGAGATCCCACAGGCAGCATCCTCCAGCCAGACCGTTAGAAAGCTTCCCTTAGTGCCTAACCCAAACTTTTCCTGCTGCTATTTAATTTTATCCCTTTTTGTACTATTTACTCAGCGCACGGAAAACAGACGGTTCCTTTCTTCTTTGCAACACACACACCCGATGATTTCCACCATGTTCTTCCTTTCAGTCCTCCTTTTTTAGGTTAAGCCTTCTCAGTTTTTTCACCCTTTTCCTGAGGGCCACATTTTCCAGGCTTCTCGTCACTTTTGCTGCTTTCCTTTGGAGGCTCTCCAGCTCCTTCTCCGCTTTCATGGGCTGTGTTGCCCATCAGCATACACAGTCTCCCAGCTGAAGACTCACCAGTAGTTTTGCAAGCTATATGCTTATTTAGACATTTCAGTAAAAGGTTTGTCTTTTCTGCAGCGATGCGTGTTGAGTCACTCTCTACCTGCTGCCGCAAAGGCTAGCAATTTAGCCGTACGGGTGCAGCGCTGCCTTCCCTCGCTTCTGAATACACCCAGAAACCGAAAAGCAAGTCTTCAGTGTCCTTTGTGAGCAACCATACGGTTACCCAATTCATTAACACACTGCCAAATTCCGGTGCTTGTGCCATGTGCTCCAGAAATTAAGTTAATTACTGCACAAGGCTTCCTTCCGGAGGGCGAAGACACTGCCCTAATTCTGTTGTGTTACTGATATTCGTTGCCTTGCACTACCCTAAGCAATTAGCCGAACCCAAACAGTCCCCAGGTAATAACTCTGGAGCAAAGCAAGTGCTCACATGGCCGATACTTCGCACAAAACTTCCTTGTAACTGGAGCGCATTGAGGAAGTAAGAAGGCACGAGCACATCTAGTCCTAAATGTGGAGTCTGATGGGTTTTGCAGACCTGCCTCACCAATCTTTTCCTCCCAGCTCTGGCAGCTGGACCAGGAGAGAGGATCTGATCCCACTTCTTTTTCATGGAGCAACAGACACAGAAAAATAGCCCATTGCTTCAGAATAGTCATGTCCAGTTTTGGTAGAGAGGAAGTTTTCTATCAGTTCAGGAAATGCAACCGATGCCGTGGTGATCTACACGACAAACACTTCAAATTAGTTTTTTTCCTTCTCCTATGAATCAAAGCAAGGAGATGGAGATGGTAAGAGTAGGACGAAGACAGTGTTCCATGGCAGCTAGACAGGCAAAACACAGCCCAGGTGAAACCTGGGGAAACATTATTTGCAGCCAACAGATGAGGTCGTCTGCACGCACACGGAACACCCTTCGCACGTCTCCCGCGGGAAGTGCAGGGCACAGCCAGAAGTCACCAGCTGTGCACAACAGCTGGCAGGCCACCAAGGGCCACCGGAACAGCAGCTGGAGGCTGAAACTCCAGAAGGTTTGCAAGAAACCCGAAGAGGGTCACAGTCAGCCTTGGTTTCTTTATGCATACCCCCTTCCTGGAGAAAACCGTGGAGAGCAAGATGAAGACTGAATCACTAGCACGTGCAGAAGCTCACCAGATACTTCTCATTCCTGTCCTGAACTTGAGGGTCCACTGGCCACCACACTCAAAGTCAGCTAAGTGGGCCTGCCGCCGCTCTGACCCTCACAGCTAGCAGCCTGCCCAGTCCTCTATAGCATAGTGCCCACACTATAGCCCTGCCATGCACAGGCATCTGTACGGGAAACCTTACAGCGATCGCCTGCAAGAAAAGGAAACCAGCTCCGACCCTCTACGTAACCGCAACCGGCCACGTGTCAGTGAAATATTTGTGTCTGCAAGTGTTGTGTTATTATTTATTGGCGTTCTTGTGTAAGTAGTGTTTTCTTTAGTATTATTGCTTTGCTAACTCCAGTCATTACAGCTTTATTAATCTTAGTTAATAAAATAAGTACCTGAATTAAGCAAGAGCTCGTCTATGTCCCTGGCATAACTACCCCCCTGCTAATCTATCAGCTATCACAGCACACCACTACGAATTTTGGTGGGAAGCCCGGGGGCAGAAGGCATTGAGGGTCCTGAGAGTGAGTGGTCCAGCTCCACGATGCCCCCTGAGATACCGTGGAGCAGACCCCCACAACACCCGTGCCAACACTGCTCGTAGAGGTAATTCGTTACGGGTGCTTCTTGGAGCAGAATGACGCTGATTAGAGGCACTGCTGACAAAAACGGTGGGGCAGAGAAGGAGTGAAATAGATGTACTGTCCACAGAGTGGAAAATCCAGATTTGCAATTTGGATTTGCAATCCAAAATTTTCAATTTTCAATTCAATCAAATTGCCAAGCGGCAAGTATATGAGTGGCAAATATATAAGACGAGTGGATCAAGGCTTCCTTATATAAACATCACAGATCAGCACGGGTCAGGAAAATTTAAAATACACTGACAGCCCATTGGCTTAGAAGTCTCTTCAAAGTTTTGAAGTTCACAGAAATGCAAATTTCCTGGCAAACTATAGGAAGTGTATGAACCAAAACACACAGGAAACTAGGATACACAAGTTCTGCAGAGAGCCAGTTTTTGTGTGTCAGATTTTTGGTTCTTGCCTAATATGTAGATGCAAAATCTGAAAATAAAATTCATCCTGCTCATCCTACATAGAGACAGGTGTCTTATATGGCCATGGTGCAGCTGCCAGAAGAGATTACAAAGCTTTCTGGAAGATGTGCATCATAGATGAAGGCAGCACGCATGCTTTATTACAAGTAAACTATTAGAACAAAGTTAATCTGAAGTAATTAAAAAAGAACAGATCCACAACCAACCACACTAGGTCTCCCCTTCCGTAGGAAAGAGGAACGTGAGATGAGGCAGCGGCACGACAGGGCAATGCTGCCTGAAACTGATAAACCGATGCTCCCTGCTCACGGCCCGTTTTTAATTTTTAAGAAAGAAATCAATGAGCGCAGATAAAATGCAGAGGGCTGTAATCCCCCGGAGTGATCTTGTCACAACACGTGTTACCACAGTTCTACACTTTTACCTTTGCACTTTGTTGTATGTAAGAGAGCAACGTAATTAACCACTGCTAGGTAGTGTTTACGTTAGTTCTCAAAAGGTTAAGCAGCTGATTATAGCTAAAATCAGCTTTGCCTGGGGCTTCAGTGGCTCTGTGTAATCAAATTAGACAAGCAGGGCACAGTGTCACCTAACACAAACCAGTGGCACTTTCTTCTCTGTTTTGACCTTTTTCATTAGATGAGCAAGCCAGGTTTTAGCTTATTCCAAACATTTTGAACAGATTAGTTCCCTATAAACTCTGAGTGATAAGCCAGGTGTTTGTCCACATAATTTTCATGAGTGACTCAGTGAGACTGCACTCAAGAGGTTCTTCAGGAGTAGCGTCAACTTTGCTTTCCCCCGAAATAACCTCTTGATTTAATTATTTTTTCTTTTTTTTCTGGGGGTGAAAAAGGTTTCAAAAGGTGAATGGCAATGATTTCAAATCCCAAAATACCTTCAGCTGCTGTCTTTGTCTTGGGCATTTTATCATTCTGATTCTAGAGCTGCAGAACGGTCCCTCCGATCCGACAGAAAACAGATAACTTCATAAACACGGCAGATAACGCATTAGCATTTCTAAGAGACCACGGGTAACCTGCTCGGCAGAGTTGCAGCTCACCCTCTCTACGCAGCCGCGCTACTCTTTGAAGTCAAGCAAGGTGAACGGTATAATGGGGGTGTTTAAGGAGGTTTAATAATGTAGAGAGAGGAGCAAGCCAGCCCCACATCAGAAGAATGCTTTCTGCACGGCCGTACCGTAACTAAATTTAAATGCAGGCTGCAGTGCCGGTGGCTTCCATAATCTTGGTATCTTTGAACATAAAGGGAACAAAAGATTAAACGGGCAAAGAATATACAAAGAAAAGTAATGGCAAATTTAGATAAAAACCTGCAAGTTGAGGAACGCACTATGCCTTCCTGAATTTTCTGCACTAATCTAAAAAACAGTAGCTGACTACATTTGTTCAATCTTTACATATTTGACCCATAATTTCAACTCCAGCTCTACCTGCGTATATACCGCAGCTAACTTACAAAGCCTTTATGTCGTGAAAACAAGAAAGCATTTGAAACAATAGCTTCGGCAGATTATTTGTGCTTACTTATTTACAGCCAATAAATCAAAACTTGTTACTCTAATTGATTAAGTCGTAAATAAAGAGTTGCCGAAGTCAAGCCTCCATACTTGCACAGTCTGACGATTCTTGCTAATCCAGCAGTACTTAACAAATTCACATGTGGTTAGCCTGCCTTGCCATAGCTGTAGATCACATTTTTATGCTGCAAGCTGTGCAAAAAAATCAATATGCCAAGTTTAACATAAGGACAGGAAACACGATGTCCTCCTATATTTTCAATGAACTTCAAATGACTGTGCTGTTCCTTGTCTGCACAGCTTATTTCAGAGAAATGCATTCCTTAAGGACAAAGAAGAACTATCACACCGTGAAATACATAAATGCATTGGTGGAGCCATACATGACTCCATACTAATTTATTTCAAATAATCTGACATTTTGACGGCACCACCAGCCAGTCGGGAAGCTCCCCTCTCTCCCTTTACAGATTTAGAGCGGAGGCACGCTCTTCAGACAGAACACGCACTAGCCCTATGCATTTCAGACGTAACAGTAAGCTCCCGTGTGCTTTTTTCACACGCCAACTCTTTAAAACACAATACTCCTTTTTTGCCTAAGTGACCGCGCCACGCCACGGTTCCTTTGTGTCGTCGCAACCACCGTCCATGCGGAACAGCCCCACCAACGGCCTCCGCGCTGCCCATCAGCCACACGTTCCCCGCAGCAGCACGGCGTTTGTGCCGGGGGGTGAGGGTGTGGTGCCCGCCGCAGCCCCGACGGGGTGGCCGTGGCCGGCAGGTCGGGCATGGAGAAGCTTCCATGGTGGGAGAAGCCACCAGCGCACCCGCTGCTGCCAAACTCCTTCCTTGTAAAGAGAAAACGTGAAGGGGAAAACAAAAGAAGATGGGGTTTAAACACTTGCAGAGGCGTTTTCAAAACACGAGACTTTGCAGGGAAGCAGAGGAATTCTCCTTGACGTACGATCGGCTCTTTCGATGGTAATTTCTCTTCATTGCAATAAGCGGCTGTAAATGGATTAATGGCATTTAGCTCTAGAGAGCATGTCATTGATCTGTGCTGAACGTATAAACTGTTACATAAAACACACTCAAAGACCCACACTTGTTCCTAACTTTCTATTAACATGTCATTTGCAAGACAAATTTTATTCAGAGATTAATGTACCATTTTAAAAACCCTAGGCATAAAACTCCCAATCAGAAAATAACAATGTAACAATTTTAAGTGTTGAACAATATTAATGCTGCAATAAATTACGATTTCGGTACATTTTAGCCTTCTTATATCAGTTCAGAGAGTGTAGCACAGCCCTACGCTACTACAAATGGGTTGTTTCAGGGACTCTCAAAATATCAAATGCGCAAAATTTGCTTCCACAGTCTCTCCTGCTAATGCAAAAAAAATCACCAATATTGCAGCAATAAATGGTGAACGCTGCCCGATGCTGACACACCGTTCTGAGGTGCATTATTTGAGGGCACCTTTGCAGATCAGAGGATGCGGATTGTCACTACAAAACAGGGATGGGAACTGATTTCGTGGTATGTGACGTATATGTGACGATACCCTGGAGTGCCAAAGCAGGTCTGCTTGTGACAAGCTATAGGTAACATCTGGACCTAAATAATGGCCTAAACAGCTTGCTCACCTCATTCAGGGGCTTTTATGCAGGGGTAAAATGCAGTCAGGAAAGTTCCCCAAAGCAGACAGCTTCATCAGAGTTGGCCAAACCAGACTGTGCATATGTAAATCACTGCTGAATTTGTACTAAATCTTTAATGTCTTAATGTCTCCATTTGCTTTTTCCCCCCAACTCTGACATCCCTTCAGTGTGAACAGCTATATTTAATTTACATGGCTTTTTTGGTGTGTTTTTTTTTTTTTCCTCTCCAAAATCAGAAGGCAGGAAGGAGATGGGTGTAACTTAAAGAGGCAGCTGAGATGAGTTGCTGGCAGGGTGAAGTGGTAGGTTTTAGTAATAGCTGGAAGCCGTAAGTGGTTCTAAGCTTTGAAGTCAGTGCAGCTTTGATGTGCTACTCCCATAGTTAATCGCAAGATAGTCTTGAAAGAAAAAGATTTCCCAAATACCATCCAAGTGTCGATGCTTGTGAAATCCTTGTATGATTTTTTTTCCCCTGCT
>NW_010511676.1:14272-37992 GCF_000687285.1 Phaethon lepturus
CTTTAAATCTAACATTGGGCTGCTCTCACTCCCTTTCACTTGCTTTTACTCTCTTTTAAAGTGTTTTTATCGGTTAAAAGGATAATTAAACCCATGCTCGGTTTGGTGTGGGCAAGTAGCTTGCTGCATGTTACTTTGCTTTGCTGAATCGATTTTGAGTGTTTTCTTCCCCAGATCCACAGTGCTCAGACACCGGTGTGGACCACAGGGTGGGATGCTGGAGCAGTGGAGGGTGGAAGCCATAGGGGTCCACTTGCCTTCCCCCCATGGGAATGGCTGCAGCTGTCCCAAGGCAAAACATCCACAGAGGGAAAGAAAAGCAAACTGTCCCCTCTGCTCTGCCCATTGCTTCGGGACGGGCACCATCAAGGTGAAGCGGCTGCCTGATGCCCGGGGAAGGGGCAATGCTTTTCAAAGCTTAGCTATTGAAACCCACCCCAAAACCATCACGAACAGGAAACCTTCCCTGATGGGTATTTATCTCCCATACTGAAACACTGGAGGAATATCAATGGATTTTCCTCACAATACAAGTTGTCCTTGAGTTGCACAGTTAGCAGCAAGAGCTTTTGTGTTTACTGAAAATATAAACAAAGCTATCCTTGGACAGTTAGGTTTAAGAAAGCAACTCAGAGAATCATAGAACCACAGACCAGTTTGGGCTGAAGGGACCTCTCCAGGCGACCCAGCCCAGCCCCCGGCCGTGAGCAGGGACATCCCCAACCAGAGCAGGTTGCCCAGAGCCCCGTCCAGCCTGACCTGGGATGCTTTTTGTCCGCACCCATAGTCTGTCCCCATCTTTCTTATAAGAGATATATTTCTTGTAAGAAATCCACTTTATTATATCCCTTTACGTATTGGCTGGCTGCAGGAAGGTCCCTTCATCTCCCAGCCTGTGCTGATACCGGGGGCTGCCCCGACCCAGGGGCAGGAATAAAAGCCTGATGCTTAGCATCCTTTGAAAATGGCTGTACAATGCCCAATTTATTGTAAAAGCTAGATTTTAAACCTGAGCCTAATCTACATGTCAAACGTCATCCACAAACCACCTGCTGTAGCATAGCAAAACAACCCTTTCTGGTGAGTCCGAAGCTAGCAGGGCAAGAGCGTTAGAGTGGTTTAAACCACATTATTCCACAACAAAAAGCTGTTTGTTTACCTGGGCACACTGATATCTGAACGGAAAAGGGAGACGCTGACCACAAAGACCCACACCCGTCTAAATGGACAGAAATAAAGAAAATGGCATGTGACCGGTAAATTACGGGAGAGCAACACATCAAGGTTAGAGGTCACTGAAGATTTCAATAAATCTCAGAAGATATGGCAACAGATTAAGTGAGGGGACAGATTGCCCTCCAACCTTAACCTGTTAAGACCTTTGAAGTCTTGTGGTGACCTCTATCCTGCTCTTTCATATTAGTTGTTAGTTACACTAATTACAGCCTAATAGTGCGCCGGAGCCAGACACTTTTCCCGCTGCTGTCCTGAGGAGGAGTATGTGTGACATGGCCGGATCCTGCCCTGCCATCGCAGGCGCTCGCCCCTGTAAGCGGAGTCCTGCGTTGTCTTCTACCGGTACAACCTGCACGATGTTCATTACGTTCCGCACCTTCAAAAAGCCGGTGCAGTCTTTACTGGGGGAAGCCACAAGCTAAATAAGCCAAAGCCCAAGCTCAGGTTTGTCTAAGTGGGATTTGACAACAACGCTGAAACAAATTCCCTTCTAAAAACTGTTTTAAGGTGCGCTGGCATGATCGTAATCAAAGTAAGGATGTAGAGTGCAGCCCCTCATAAATTCTGCACATCCAGCACTGAAATCAAAGACGTAACTTGCTGTTGCTGCCAGTGAACTCGAGTGAGGGAGTGTGGGATTAGATGTGGGGTCTATTTGCATTGATTTTGCATCAATATCCATATTAATGCTAACACTGTATTGTATCATATTTGAGGACAGCACTCAGCTCATAGAGTCTCTTTGGCAGATGAATTATCGCTTGTAAAAGTTCAGTAAATCGTTTAGTAGCACTAAACAAAGTCAGGCACTAAATCAGAGGAGAAGTTTAGAAAAAGATATGTCGCACAGAAAAATCATACCAGAATTAAGAAAATGTCTAACAAAAGAGTCTGTGCATGGGAAGAATAACTATTAAAAATCAATTTCTATTTTCTCATTTATATGAGGAATATTTTTTACATGGTTGATAAAAGCTTCGGATGATGGCAAATCAATCCACCTGTGACTGCTGGCACCTCTGTTACCAAGATAATATTATTTATCTGTGGGTGCAAGCTACAAGCTGTGAATACACTGCTAAAACCGTACAAATAAGAATGCAGTTCCAGTGAAGACATAAATGAGCAGAAACCAGGACTCCCCTTCATCAACGAGCAGCAGAGATCTCAGAAAGCAAAATGAGACAATCTGACAGCAAGTGGTATAAATGCTCACACTTCTATTTCATTTGGCATTTCTAAACTTTTAATAAAACATGATCCACATGCAAAACAACAGGAAAGATCCTCACTGCTCTGAAACAGAGACACAAGGATGTTGGGAAATACGGGAACTGATCTTCCCAAGCTTATGTGTGTACACCTTCTACTGACATCGTACAACACGATGGATTCCCCAGTGGCATCCGTTTCCCAGTCCAATCAGGTTTCCCACAGGCTGGGTATACGGGATATTAATGCACAATTTGTATATAATCTCCTTGTTTAAGGCATGCTCTTGCTGGGTTGGCTCAATGAGAGCATCCTGTGGCATTTGTCTGGTAGGAAAGCCCACTGCAGTTTGGTGCCATCTCCTCTGGATGTTT
Organism: Phaethon lepturus; assembly: GCF_000687285.1. Lineage (NCBI taxonomy): Eukaryota > Metazoa > Chordata > Aves > Phaethontiformes > Phaethontidae > Phaethon > Phaethon lepturus. Next base: position 17,095 of record NW_010511676.1, read on the forward strand.
GTGGTTTCTCTTCACTTTGTCCTCACTCAGAGACAATGAATATGAAAACTAACCTCTTGGTTCTTCTTCTGTCTGTCACTGACTCCTCATCTCCTTAGTGTACAGAAAAATCCTACCGTTAGCTTGAGTGAACATCTTGTCTCTCCACCTGTGAGGCTGCTCCATCCCCTGATCTTCTTTTTCAAAAAATGCATGGCATTTACAAGGCATTGGTAAAAATAGTCAATTAGCACAGACTGGCTGATTTAAGTCATGGAGACGAGCAATGCCTTGAGTCCTGATGCCACAGCCTGCAATCAATCAATGCCATTCCTTTCAAAAACAAGCAGAAGTCACTCTTTTTTAGGGTGGATGAAGAAAGGAGAGCCTTCACCTGTATGATAGTGCAATGGTTAGACCACTGACATTAGAAGCGACACCCAGCTTCAGCTTGCATTTCAGTGGAAGGGGTCTCAAGCCAACACCTCAAAGGAAGGTAACCAAATTGCCAACCAACAGCTCAGGGTGCCTCTAGTGTTCTTTCAGTTCCCTGTTCCCTAAGGCTGCATCCCTTGCTCCGCAGGGGCAGGCAGATCTTCATGGAAAGCTGACACTTTCCTGGGGTGCTGGAGATGCGTACTTCAAGAACAATGGAGAGAATTATATCTGACAAAGCACGACACAAATGTTTAGTAAGTTTCATCCAGGGCTATTAAAAGAAGGAGAAAAAGTACTCAACAAATTGTCATTAGCTCACACTCAGCATTTGGTTTAAAACTGTGGTCTGCAGGGACAACAGGACTGACCTGAGACCCACCAAAACCACTGGGAATCTTTCGTGGCAGCTGAATCAGGTCCCCAGCTGCCAAAATGAATTTGCAAGATCCATAAGCTGTGCTGAATTTGCAAGCTGTACCTAAGGTACGAGTCTAAGTTCTGCAATCAGTAGAAGGAAACTGTCAAAATCATAAACATCCAGAGCACTCCTGAAGTAAAACAAATCCTGTCTTGCAGGTCTGACACACATTATTATCAGCGTCCAGCATAGTACTGCATTAGGAAATCTTCAACCACCATCCTACATTTTTGATTTTATGGGAAATTTTTTATGCTGAAAAGGGAATAAATTTCACTGAATGGACCAAGTTGCATAAGCAGATGTCTAGACCTCTGCCCCCACTACCCAGACAACACACATTTTAATGTAGCTACTCAAAGTAAAGACGAGTCCTTGAGGTTCGATTACCCTAGAATTACAAAGAAGTGATGCCCGCTCCTGGGGCACAAGTGTTTTGAGATTTTATTTACGTTCCCCATACGTGCAGCTGCATCGGAAAACTCCATTCAGGGCAGCCACAGCACGCACACCTTCTGGCAGAGCTGGGATGCTCCTTCTCACGCCAAGCACGAGTGTTCAAACACAGAAGAAGAAGTCCTTCTAGTTTCACACTCAGTTCAGTATATAGTGTAAACTCCGACATCATAGCACCGACCACCTGGAGGCAGAGAGGGAAAGAAAACACGACCCGTCCTGCCCAGCAAGGCGAAGTCAGAGACAAGGTCTGCCCTCATGCACGCGTGCAAACTGTCTGTGGGACTCAAACGGGTCCTCAGGTGAGTATCTAAGAGTCAAAAATTTGCCCTCAGATTTCAAATATTTATATGTAATAACAATCATATATATGCATGTTATATCTAGAACATGTGTAATTTTAAATGATACTTTAACATCAAACTCTCAGATAAAGTGGTAAGAACTTTTATACGCTCATTTGCACAAAGATTAAACTTACTGAAAACGACAACTCTTGTCTTTAAGAGTAACGATAGGCACTTCACAGTGTTTGTTCAAAAGTACATGACATTTGCCTTCAAACTGACTACTGTATTCACAGCAGCAGTAATGAACATCATCTAAAAGAGTTTATGAACCACGCGGACTATTTCTCTGTTAAGCTGTTGTAGGTATGTCCTGTAAACCTACCTAAAGTAAAAGGATTGATGTGGGGGAAATGTCCTATTCCCTTCTTTCACGCACAGATTGGAATATAGTCTAAAAAATACTACTTATTAAATGTGGCTCACTAAGTTAAAATACTTATTGTAATACAAAAGTATTCATAATATCGATATATATATTATAAACAATTATCACATAGAGTATGGTTTTCACGTCAAAATGTAAGAATATGACATGTCTGCTTAAATTAGCCTTGTCCTTGACACTATTTGTATAAACAATCCGCATCTAACGTTAGTTATAAGCAGTTGTTTTCTTTTGCTTTTAATAAATAGGTAACAATCACAATGCATTTAAAACAAGTCACTTAGCTGTCCCTGTACATTAACGTAATGAGATTAGTTGCTGACACTGGTTAGCAGAAAATGACAAGTCCTCTCAACAGAAAATTGGGCCTTCCAAATATAGGCATGTTCCTTGATAGGAGAAAGTTTAAAGTGCAAATATACTGTGAAAGGGGCCTCTAAAAATGGCATCGTGGAGCTCAATGTTTCTCATCTTCTGGTTATCTCACAGGTTGGGAAGCTAATCTTCTCAGCTGAGAGCTAGCTGGAGCAGCCAGAAAACTGTTAAATTAGCAACTTGAGGGCAGGGTGCTAAGAAGGCAAATACGATATAAATTTAACCTCCATGTGTCGCAAATAAATTTAATTTATATGGCAGAGAAAAAGAAAAGGAATGTTAAAATCAATCTATGCCACTGCCAGGAGTTGGTGTCCAATTCTTGTTTGTTGTCCAATCACAGCCATGAGCAGGAATTTGATATAATTGGCATTGCTGACAGCCGTTAAAATAATTTGTATGCCTGAAGTATTAAAATGTCTGTTTATTACCTATTTAGAGTGATTCAAGTGAATAACAGTGGTGACGATGTGGTGCTCTACCCTAAAACCACCTAGTCCAACAATACTGATAAATCTGAGCCTGGGTCTTCCATGCACATATGCTTTTGTGATAAAAAAGCCCGGGAGGAGATGTTGGTGGGGAAGTCTGGGACAAACTACCTTGGCAAACCAGAGAATGGGGTAAGCTTCTCCCCAAGCACATCTCTGCAACGGACAGAGAGCAACCTCACCCCAGAAGGCATCAGTTCAGGAGATGGATGCTGGTGGTCATAAACATTAAAGGTTCTAACAACTGTGAATGATGATTTTCTAAGACAAAAGGGTATAATGCTGTATTGGGTTTGCGGGCAAGGTTTTGGTAGCGGTGGGGGCTGCAGGGATGGCTTCTGCAAGAAGCTGCCAGAAGCTTCCCCCATGTCCAGTAGAGCCAATGTCAGTGGTCTGATCTCGCCCCACGGGCCTTTCGCTGTGTTTTCTGTCCACAGCCCAGCTGGGGAGGGGAGGGATGGAGCGGCCCGCGGGCACTGGCCTCCGGCCGCGGTCAGCCCGCCACAAATCCTTTCCATGACTTTACCATTTTGGGTAGTGCTGTGGTGGATAAAGATGAACGAGGTCACTGGGCTGGAAGTGGGTGGCTGCCTGGGTCCAGTGAACCTGACCTGATGACATTGGGTGGGATTGAACAGAGAGAACCTCAGCCAGCAACACACACGCTTGTTGCTTCAAAAAGGCTATTTTCTTCAAGGTAGGAAAAAGATTAAGCAAAATTAACCAAGAGGAATTAAACACAAATGAATGAATGGTATTTTTCAAAAGTTCGTTGGATCACAAAAAACCCCAGGACAGAGCGTTAGTCCTCCTTGTTCAGAGAAAAAGTGAAATCAGTCAAGGAATATAGAAAAATCAGAAAGGAATACTGAATATGGAAATAGCTTGTTATCAGCATAAAAAGATAGCTAAAGCTATCTAAGGAAAAACAACCTATGGCTGGCAAACTTAGCACAGTGAATAACTTAGTTTTATATACAAGCAACAAATGCAATCCATAGCAAACATATGTAGATTTTCAGATGGAGATGGTGAAACTGTAAATAACAATGCAGACGAAAGTAAAAAATTGTTCAGATTTTTCCGTTTCTGTTTTTCTGTTTCTGTTCTCTGGAAAAAAGATGGCAAAGTGTTTGATGAAGCACATCCTCTCTCGATACTCATCAGTAGCTTCTTGGGGATAAATATTTCTAAATCGGCAGGCTTGCAGAGTTTGTGTTCAAGAGTCATAAACCAGCTAACTGGCTACTGACATTCCTTTTAAATAAAACTTAAAATAGCAATGAAGTTACAGAAGATGGGAAAAATCCTAATCCAACTTTCAGAAAAGACTATTTGAACAGTTAGCCTGCAATACATCTCTAGAAAAAGAACAGAAAAATGGATATATGTGTCCATAAATTCCTGCCCTAGGTACTGTGGATACAAAGAGCAAGTTCTTTTTTTTTTTAATCACAACTTTTTAAACAATCCCAATTTATTAAAATTTTAATTGCAAATCATCTGCTGTAGATCTACAATTGTTCTCAGTGCTTACCACTCTTGTCCAACTGGCTGATGTATTTTTGGGGGTAACTGTTGCTTACCCAGCTGTTCCTGAGGTTGTATGTATCACGCACCAAGGATGATATAGGTAACTAAATCTGAAACTTTGGGAGATACTGCTCAGTGGGGATGTGTCATCACACAAGACAAAGGAAAGAACCAATGAGATGAGCATCTCTCAAGAAATGATGTAAGAACGTCAGTTCTTGCCTTGGATTGGGGGATGAAGCCTGCTGCATGCTAAAAATCCCTTTCAGACCTACAATGCTGTGATATCAGAGTCTATTGATGAAGGCACATTAATTAAAGTACAAAAAAGTAATTAATTCAAGCCAATGCAACTTACTGGCAAATAAGTCCTAAACAAATAAACTCAGTTTCACTGTTTGATGAATTAACATGTTTAGCTGATAAGGATTTACACACAGAGTATACTCAGTTTTTTTGTCAGGCATTTGATTAATTCTGCCAGCACATTCTGAGCAGCAGGACAGATTATACCAACTTTGTTATGCATTTTTAGAAAGTCCTTTGTCTCCCTTTTCTTTCCAGCAACTAGTTTTTGCTCTTCCCAGGTTTCCCATGAAACTTCTGGAAGAAAGACCCTCTGTGGCATTACACTGGAGCCACTTAAGTGGTGCAGTTGGCTGGCTGTGACTGCTGCTTTGCTAGCTGTTTGTTTCCAGCCACCGTGTAGAGCACCTGAGTCTCTCCCCCTTGTCGCTGAGAGGAGACTTTACAAAGTCTTCCTTTTATTAGGAAGATACATTCCTTGTTTTTTCTTCTATGCTATACTCTATTATCACAAAACTTTGCGAAACTTAATTAGAACTAAAACTTTAAATTAGGCAGAAATTGATCAGTGCTTCATAAATTCACAAGGGGACAAATGGCACAACTGTAGAATTCTTGTTTACTTGTGAAAACAGGTTAAAAATCAATATTATTCAATATTTCTAAGAACTTGCAGACTAAGTAATCTGCAAATGTAGCTGTCATGGAGAAACCACTATTGAATAGAGATACTACTGACAGAGTGTCCTAAGGCTATTCAACAACAGAGAAAGTAAATATAAATTCACTGGTGGTAGAGCTTGTGTAAACATGAAGATGGGTAGAATGGTTATTAACAAGAAGGACGGCAGCCTTTTTTTGTGTGTGTTCATCTGTTTGCTTGGTTGCTCTTTTTTTTAAAAAAGCTGCCTGGAAAGTTTCATAATGCTGCTTTAGAACCAAGATGAAGAGCAGCAGCTCTAGAAAGGGTTTCAGGAGATGCTGGACAAGCATGAAAGCTTGAAATGCATGGACAAGCTGGACAAGATGGTGAAAAAAGTATGGTGATAAAAGGGTCAAACATGACCGTTTGCTGATGAAATGGGAGAAAATCAGGTAGTGAAGATTTGAGGTCTGTGCATTGCATTAGTGAGATGCACACAGGTCTGTTTCAAAGAAAAGATGTTGAAAGATTGGAGACGGCACAGAAAAATGCATAAAAGCATTTGAAACCTGGAGAAATTTACTTGCAGTGAGAGTTAAAGAACTCAGTCCACTCTGTTTCTCAAAAGAAAATTGAGTGTTGACTTGATTCCAGTACCTAACTCAAACGGAGAAAAAGCAAATGTACTAAATGGCTCTTTAACATAGTAGAAAAAGGCACAGCAAGAACTAATGGCCTGAACCTGAAACCAGACAAAGCCAAACCAGAAATGCGCCACTCAATAGTTTGACAAATTACGAAGGGAAGGAAACAATGGATTCCCCATCTCTTGAATCCTTCCAGCCAAGGCTGAATGGCTTTCTAGAAGACACACTTTAACCAAGTGCAAATTAGAAATTTCAGCATAACAGCACCTGATCAAAATTTAAAGACCTATATAGAAAACTGGAGAATAAGTGATGTAAATGTCTTCTGTGGCCTAAAGTATATACATATATGAAAAAAGATCAGAAGTTTTCAACTGAAAATTAACCTTTTGAAAAATTATACACAATCTAAATTTGGATTCTAACAGAAAATGCAAGCTGAAATGTAAATGATCTTTTGGGTGTTACATCAAGGCAAATAAAATTTTGCTATTGAATTTTGGAGTACATCTCTCAGGAATACCTCCTTACAGGTGCTGAGCTCTAGCAGCAATACAGCTTTTACAATTACGCTAATGCACCAGATCCCATCTCTGTAGATGTTCTGGCTTCACAGAGCTACTGCGGATGAAACACAGAAAATACTTGTAAAATTACTAATGTGGATGCAACTTGGAATACAAAGACAAACAGTCAAGCTCAATCGCACAAAGTACTTAATGAAAACTTACTGAAACCCATGTAAAGAGTTTTACTGTTGCTGGACTGGTGCCTGTAGGTATTTCAGCAGAGATGAAATGAGAGAGGACTATGACCTTCTCTTCCACCCTATGGAAGACGCACTTTAACCAGGCTTTAACCCCCTAGTTAAGCAGTAAGGAGCAAGGTGCACCATCTGGTGTAGCATTGCCTATGTGCATTGAGAGGCTGGGAAGGTACTGAGTGTAAAAAGGTGGTGATGAGCCACCAGGTAAGGAAAGCTTTTGCTGCCATCACAAAAAGCAGCAGGAGGTGGAAAAATGCCTACTTCTGCTAGGGTGTATTCTGACATGCCCTGGAGAAAAAAGTCGATTTGAGTCCCACCCTTACAGAATCATAGACTCACAAAATCATACAATGATTTATGTTGGAAAAGACCCTTAAGATCATCGAGTCGAACCATAAACCTAACACTGCCAAGTCCACCCCTAACCCACATCCTTAAGTGCGGCATCTACCTATCTTTTAAATACAGCCAGGGATGGGGACTCCCTCACTTCCCTGGGCAGCCTGTTCCAGTGCTTGACAACCCTTTCGGTGAAGACATTTCTCCTCGTATCCAATCTAAACCTCCCCTGGCACAACTTGAGGCCATTTCCTCTTGTCCTGTCGCTGGTTACCTGGGAGAAGAGACCAACCCCCACCTCACCACAACCCCCTTTCAGGCAGTTGCAGAGAGCGATGAGGGCTCCCCTCAGCCTCCTCTTCTCCAGACTGAACACCCACAGTTCCCTCAACCGCTCCTCATCAGACTTGTGCTCCAGACCCTTCACCCTCACTTCCTTTTGAAGGATTTTCATGAGGTTAGAAGATAAAGAATCACTTGTTCTAGTTTTTCCCCTTCAACAGACAGAACTAGTGCCAATTGAACTAATACTAGACTGGCTTTTTAGCAATAACTTAATTATACTTGGCAGAGTCTCTTTAAAGTGTCAGTCTAAACTGTCATTTGGATATCTGCCGTAAAGTTGCACCTACCTATTCAAAATATGACTGTATTCATTATTTGTTGTACTGCTGTTGTGCCTATAAGTGCTGTAAGGAATCACAGCGCAAGCATTTCAACAACATGACCATGCAGAGGACTGGCTAAGCATCACCTAACCCTGGCTGGCATCTGCATGGGCCAAGATGAAGCACAAGCACGGAAGAAAAAGTCCCTGCCCTCAAGAGTTTGCAATTGCACATTAGAGTAAGACTTCAGCCAACAGATATGGATATTCAAAGAACTAATGAGATGATAGCATTAAATAGTACCAGAAGCAGTGGCCATGGCAGCCTAAACCATTGTCAAACACTTTGTAGGAAATATCTGGCTGTAATAATTTATATTATTCATGATTACCACAATCAAAGACAGCCTTGGGGTCTCTAAGGCAAGCATATATCACTCTAACTAGTTCACTGTACTCTAAAAAAAAGCAATGATAAATAGATATGTTTGAGCACAAGAATAATTTTTGATGAAATAGTTTCTCTAATATCAGTAGTGCCTCAAATTTTATAGAACAGTAGATGAATATAAGTGTTTTGTCCTAAAAAGCAACAGTACCGGTGGTATATCAAACACCTAGCTGGTCATATAAGAAGTTATAAAAATGCATTATCAAATTGAAATTCTTACAAAATCGAACTCTCTGACTGCAGCAATAGCTGGTAATTTCAGTCAACACTTTCAAATTCACATTTTCGTATTTACTTTCGAGGATCTGGCCTTCTGGAACGGAATCTGCTAAATCATTCAACAGGTCTTTAAAGATTTTGTCCTTTCCAAAGCACTGTAAAGCTAAGCTACTCAAAACACAACACAGGAGCTCACATCCAACTAGATATTATACATGAAATGAAAAGCTGCCTGCAACACCTGAGGCTGAGCAGGAGACTAAAAGCAGGAGCGCCTTTGAAGAGTCAGGAGTAGGGAAAAAGCTACTTACTTCCACGCTAAGAAGACATTAGTTAAAGTTGGACTTAGTGCAGCAACCGCCAGAGCTGTGGCTAACACGGGCTGATGCTTCCAAGTTTCTGCAGTGATTTCCAGTTCCTGACGGACAACGTACAGCAGCAGAAATGGAAGTGCAGGACCAACACTTGCAGCGACACAGGGCTACGAAGCAACCTGCACGCTGCGGCTCCCTGCATTTCTCCGCCTGTGTTATTCGTGTTGCGAACACCTTAAAACAAATTAATATGCAGGAGCCTGTCACCTTGACAAAACACTGCGGCATTTAGTCTTTTCTCCTAAGTGAAAAGCTTTTATTGACAGAACTACATGCACATGAAGACATAAAATGCAGCGGTTTACAGTAAACACTGATTACTGTAATCCTAATCTCCATGAATAACTATGGAATGCAGAAATAACATTTTTAGCAAAATGGGTGAATTGCATAATCTGCCTTATGGTAAAAAGTGTGTGGTTTTGTGCTTATTATTCCTTACACTGCTGGAGTTATTGGACACTTACCCCTGGTCCCAAAATACTAATGTCAGAAAACAGCCCAGAATGGTCATCACCAAATCAGTCAAAGAGTGAAAATCGAGAAGCATTGGTAAACTGGGCTAAAAGCTGCTAAGGGGATGAGCCAAGCATTGTCTCAGTGCTTAAGACAGTTTATGGTTGTTTCTCCCTCGTTTCTTACGAGCAAGACATATAAATGAGCAAGAGTGGTAATTTAGTGTGGTGCACATAAAGCTGAGAAAAAAAAGCAGCACAAAATAAGTTGTCCCTTCCCTATGGCTGTCACAAGCCTCATTCATGCAATTACCTCTGTGCACAGACCCTGCAGTGTTGTGGAGCCCATTTAACCTCTCTGGAGATCCTCCTGATTGAACCCCAGGATCTGCTCAGCATGGGGTGCATCTGCAGCTAAACGAGGCTTTTCTACGGAAATACACAACTGAACTCTTAAAAAGAGCGGGCAGAAGTCAACTTCTGTCAGGCAAAGCCAACAAAAACTACCACCTCCGTAATCCAATGGGTAATTCATGGTTTCCCTGGTATCAACACAAGCTTTGCAACAAGGGTTTTATCTGCTGAGTCAGCGCAAGCGTGTGTAGGGGCCGGGCTGCACGCCTGCTCTTCCAGGTGATGCGCTCGCTCTCGTGGATCAGTGCTTTTTAGCAGATCTAACAGTCCAGAACAACTTTACTTAAATTTACTGTAGCCCCGCGGAAGGATTACTGATGCTATTCTATTACTTAGCACAAAGCAGCAGTCTCAAGGGGACTGTTTAGTACCATATTCTTGTCTTGATATTAAATCAGGCTATGCCAAGGACTCAAAAACAGCAGGTAACAAGCTTTTCCCCATTATACAGTGAGGTCCTCAGGATCTCATCTTTCATTTGTTTTTCTGAACTGCAAGTCTCTTAACGTGTATACAGAAAAATCTCTAAACACCCCCCCAAAGCCTTAAAGTGCATAGTGTGTGTTTAACATGTGCAGGAACGCTTTTGGCTGTGTTTTTACCAAGAGGCTCAGTGGATGACAACCCTGCTCCTTGTTGGGAGAAGCCCCATCAGAAACAACCAGCAGCCACCCTTCCCCTCGCCAGTTAAAAGGGTTTGAAGAGGCAAAGCAGAAGAACAATAACTTTCTGAATCTGTGTGCAACGTGAAGGACCTCCCTTTGGTGCTGACACACGCAAATCTGACTGTCTTACCCGAGTTTGGACAATGACAACTGTCTCGACTCCATACTCACTCATGTACGGACTGAAAGCCTACGCAACCGTCCAGCTCACCACAGGGTTATGGCATGACTCTGTGGGGTCTTTTGGAAGCTAAGGGCAAGTACACCAATAAACCCCCCACAACCTTATGTGAATATTAATTACTATGATGATGGTTTCTTTTTTGACATGCAATGGAGCTTATGGAAGGTTGGACACAGTCCTGGACAACTGGCTGCAGGTAGCCCTGCCTGAGCAGGAGTTGGACCAGATGAACTCCAGAGGTCCCTTCACACCTCCACCACTGAAGCTATTGTGAAGCTATTTTTTCACTTCTATTTATTTATCTGTAAAAAATCCAAATACCTGCCTGTTAGAAGTAATACTAATGACCTTTTCTGAATTCAAAGTAAAAAAAAACAGTTGTGCTTGGCTTGCCTAAATGAGATGAAATGTTTTAAATACTATACTGCTCAAGCTTGATGACTGGTACCAGGAAATACTATCTGAGAACTCACTCAGGATACTATTCAGAGCACCATCAGCACCACCAGCATGGTTCATACCTGTCCTCCAAAATTAAGAGTTTGTTTTTCTTCCACTAGCCTGAGATCACTTTATTCAGCCACATGAATTAATTGTTGCACTTTTCTCGTTATTACAGAGACATACATTCAAGTCTAGGCTCTTCCGTGAATAGAGCTTTTCTTGGTTACTGTCAACGTTTCACTCCATTGTGTCATCCTGTTTGTCTTTTGATGTTATAATTTCCTTATTTTACAATGTTTTAACTACATTGGCTGCAACTGTTAGAAGAATAACTAGTGATTTTGGGGTTCAACTAGAAAGGCTTTAAAAGGATTTGATTAAGCAATTCACTTTACTAATGTTACAATAACTTCTTTTTATTTGATTTTGTAAATGACTGTTGGTGCATATCCACTTTGGCAAAATACTGAAAAGTTTAATCTTCTCTCCTAAATAAAAAGCTTTCACTGGCAGAAACACATGAGCTAAAGAATGTATCTTATGCAAAGACTAGGGTGCTCACCATGAGGCTCTCCAAAATATTCACACTCAGGAAAACAAAGGCCATATTTACCTGGCAAAATTTACCACAATGCCTTTTCTGGGATAACGTTCAGGCCACTATCCTGAAATCAAAGTAATTTAATTCCTGAACAGCAACAGAGATGGACACAGGTCCATGGATCTGCTTTCTCCCATCCTCACTTTCAGCTGTTCCGACCCAGCAGCTGGTCCAGTAGGATGGCTTCCTGAAGGGCTTGTGAACTCCCTGCTCCAGAACTAGGAGAAATGTTGTAAGGTCTCGGAGACATGAAGTGAAATACCACTCCGGTTACTAAAACATCTAAACCATTGTCTGTGTCAAATTACAGGTGACCTCCAAACTCCTAACCAGTAAGGCTCCGACCCTTACTCCATTTTATGTGATGATCTTTATTGTACAGACTGCTTTTAAAATCTTCACCTTTCTGCACTCTACATTTGCTTATGTCTTAGACAGATAGGAAATGGACCCATATCCTCTGAGACAGAAGAGAGGTCTTCTGGTTTGACTCCATTAGGAAGGTGGATTAAGACTGAGGCAGAAGATGACCTCAGATCTAACAGAGGTCCTTAATGAGGGTTGAAAGTGAAGAAGGTAGGAGGTAGATAGTTTTTTTAACACAGACTGAAGGCTGGAGACTGACAGAGGGCTCCTCCAGGCCCATGAGATGACAGAGCCACAGTTGAGGACCTTGCCTGTGCAGTGCTCCAAAGCTGGACATCAAAGAGGGCTGTGAGCCAGAGAAGGAAACGACAATGACGCTGGACAGCCCTGCCTGGGAAAAGGTAAATCACAGAGGGAGAGAGGTGGACTCTTCTCTGATGAGGAAGAATGCCTTGTTCTTGTTGGAAAAATATGGGAAGGGTAACCAGATGAGTAGCATTGGACAGATAGCTTCAACAGGACCTCCAGGCCTGATGGAAGGTGTTTGAGCTGGGAGATATGTCTCTCAACAGCATGGAGGGCTTTTTAGGATTGCATATACCCCACAGGACAACTGAGTTAAATGGGAAATGTTACAGGACAATCCCTTCGGTGTGATGATAACCTGCTGCAGGAAGACATTAAACTATGACACTCACATGCAACCAAATCCTTGAGACGTGGAGGAAAGACCATGAAGGCGGGACCTTCGCAGGACCCCACCTCTTGCCACAAGAACAGAGAATGGATTTATTATGGCTTGCTTTTTCTGTACTGTTGTTCTCACGCCCACAATGTTTAATTATTAAAGTGTATTCATTCCTTTTTGTAACTGAGCAAGACACAAATGAATTATCGCAAACATTTTAATTACTTAATAATGCTCTAATCAAAAGCTTGAACGACTCTTTCTGGAAATACAAGTTGTTTTTCCAGTTTGATGGCCATTTATTTCTCTCTAGCGATTTGTAAGGGAAATGCAAGCAAGAGACCGTGACATAATCTGAAGTAGGCACTACTCACAAAATAAACTGGGGTTACCTGTAAACCCCAGAATGCTGAATGGCTGAATATCAGACCCTTTCTGGAAAAGCTGTCTCATGAGATGTGACCTAGAGGCAGTTATTCCTGAACTTACTTTTCAGTGCAAACACAGATAAAAGACAGGGTTCCAAGCAGACAAGAGAAGTAAATCTTTCTTCTGCAAAAGGCTTATTTTAAAAAATCTCCTCTCGTTGCTCTGATTGCTCTCACTGTCATTCACTGAAATACCAAGGGCAATGCTGCCAGTATTTGGGTGTGGGCTATTTCAGTACTGCAATTTTCAGGAAACGAGTGAAATAAAATCGCTCACATTAAATACTAATGCTCCTACATCTAGTGGCATTTCATAAATTTATTACAGATTACCCTAATGCAGGCTTATGCCATTGCTCATATAAACACACAAGGAATGATTCACTTGTTCCACTGTAAGTGTCTTACAGTTCTCCATATAAGACATGAATATGAGAAATACAAACAAAAACATATGAACAAATTGGTAATTCAACAGTGGTCACATAAAGCTATACTGTTTTAAACTGTCATTATATTATAAAGAACCAAGCTGGAAACAGTTAACTTCCATCTAAATCATTGTCCAAAATCTCTGACAAGAACTTCTAAAACATTAGTAGTCTTAATCTATGTTTGCATCAAATGCAAATAGTCAACTTTTATTTTTACAATTTTTGCTGGCTGAAAAGCTACCCCATTAAAATGAATTCTTCTGCCAAAGACTTCAGTGTAGCTGGGAGTTCACTGAGTATGAATGTTATGATCACTATGACCCATCCTCAATAGCAATGTAAAATTAAGACTTATTCACACCCCTATTAAAGCATCACTCTGTTTTTTAACAGATTTTTAGGATTTCTTTTATAGAATACCTTTTACATTATCTACATAGCATGAATACAAAGAAAGAGAAGAGAATCTCAGATGGAGGATTTTCAGTATTGGCAAGTGTGCTGTAAATACTGACTGGTTGCTATCCAAGCCCTTATTTACCTAACTAAAATGACCTCTCCAACACGCAGTCTTGCACAACAGCAACACTGATGTCAGAGATTGAAAGTTAATCCCGTTTTGAAGTACTCTGCTACTGAGCAGTATTTTTCTTTTAAACTGCAGTAGTCTCCCCTAAAGGAGCAAAAACTTGGTAAACGGATGTTGAATCTATGAAAATTTTAGTAATATTTCATTTCCCTAAGCCCTAAAGAGCAATGTCAATGCTATTGCACTGACTATTGCATCTGCACAGAGTTGATCATCTGCACGGTTAAATCCCAACCCACAGCAGAAATGTGATTACAGGTCTCTGGTTGTTGTGAGCTCTCAAACAAAGTACCGCTAAATTTTCCAAGCCTTAAAAATATCCTGCAGTAAACCAAATTTCACCCACAAGGTTAGGTCTCATTAACAACCTCACAAATCCAGACAGATATGAATCTCTAACTTGTCAAACTAACAACTGCGTCTCACAGAGCAAGGTCAAACACTGTTCCAGCTTTTAAATTAATATTGTATAGGCTGTGTCTTCCTTTGAACCTGATTTTATATTCTACAGAAATACGCTACCTATGGCTTTTAGGAAATCTGATAATCAAACATGAAAGTTCAGTAACAGCTTTATGTATTTTAGATTACTTTCCTACAGAGATTTGAGATTTTTCTGTTACACTGACAACTACATCTACTTTCTAGAATTATTACACATTAACAAAAGTCTCTGTGTATTATTTCATGTGCTCCTTATGATTTATGATTTATGATTCATTACTCAAAGAGTGTAGCTGAATATTTCCAAAACAGCAGAAATCCCACATCAAGATTCTTGGACACTGTAAATAACTTGCTATGTAAACTGGACTTTTGTTGGTCAGGATTCAGGAAAGTGTCTTATTTCATTTAGCTGTGCTTTTCATTAACTTACTTCTTTAAAACCTTCTTGCTTAGGTAAAGCTAGGTATTTATTCAAGAATATGCGGTAAATTTCCCAGTTTTCACCATTACTATTGTTTTTCTTAAGCTCCTACCTATAAAGTCACCAATTATTTAAAGCCAAAGAGAAACGTGAAAGAAAAATACAAGCTACAAGTAGACAAGAGAACTTAAATCCCACACAAAGCGGAAAAAAAAAAAATCAACAGTGGGCTGCACAAAAAATGGCATCTGCCATATGCTTTCAACCATACCTGCTGCGGAAGGGTTAAAATGCATTCAGAGCCTCAGAACCAAATGCATTTTTGAATAACCAAGCCGCTCCTGGGCACAAGCACGTATACTGGTGTGCTGCAAACAGACCCACGTACCTGCGGAGACGCGGGGGCAGTCGGGCAGCATCGACTCCACCGAAGTGTCCAGGGGCTCGGAGCTGGACACCCAGTTGCAGCAGTTCTGTAAGAACAGGCAGGCAATTTTTGGGTAAGCCAGAGACTCAGAGCAAAAATAAATACGGACTTTGTAAGTAAGGACAATGATCACACCAGAATACTCTAATTTACATAGCAGTCCCAACAGGAACTGGAAGGTAAACTATACTAGCTTATTCACGCCAGCTGGCGATGAAATATCGTAGTTCCATCTTAAATAAGTAAAGAGAGTAAAACCATAATTCAGGAGATTTGCAATGTGCTTGAATAGCATGTCTTTAAGTGCTACTTTGAGTGCCAGCGGGCTAAAGTAGGTGCTTAGACCAACTGGTGCCTGAACTACCCACTGCACATTTTAAGTTTTTCTTTTCAGCAGTTGTTGAAGAGGTGTTGATATAAACACTAAGACTGCTCGCTTGCCAACGTTAAGAAATCAGAATTTTTCGGGGTGTTTTGATGGAGCACGCTGCGGAAAGAATGGTTGAGAAATCACAAAACAACAGATTATAACTGAATTAAAGCCATCAAAATAGCAGATTAATATTCAAATAATTGGAAATATGGTTGAGATGAATTGGGCATGAACATTTAAAAATTCAAATACTGGTCTTTGGGGAATTATGTTCAGGAAGCATTTACGTTTACCTTTCATTCCTGAGCCTCTGAGTAGGATGAATTTACCATGAATTTTTAAAATGTTTTGCTCCAGATACTATCTATTCAGAGGAGTCTATGAATTAAAGTATTAAACAATATGCTTTTAATAAAATATGCTGAAACTACACCAAATCTACTGAACTGAAGACTTAATTATAAAGCAACTACAATTTTACTAGGATTGCCAGCTGAACTATGAGATCTACATGGCTTCCCTTATTACAAATCAGAGTTTTCCCTTTCTGAAAACCTGACTAACTTCATTAAGAGGAAAAGAAAAAAAAAAAAAACAAACAAACGAACCTGCACAACTTTTTGGAAAGACCCAATGAATTTTCAGACAGATTTCTAAAAAATCATCCCATCAATCATGATTGTAAAAATGGATGATTGCTATTCTGGTAAACAAGCATGTATTGTGTATTTGTAGATGCTTGCTGCCCTAGTTGTGCACCATGGAGTCCGTCCTCACTGTGGAAAGATCCTTGACTGGTAGATCAAGTGTCTTATTGTATTTCCTTAATTCATTCTGTCTGGAAGAAGATGTCAGCTGTGTTGCAGTGAGGAGAGAATTTCAAAGGCTTCAGTCCCCACCAATAAAGGGCGAGGAATGGCTTTTGAATAGATTTGTCAAGGCAACCCTACTGTTCTGGGACCAGGGAGAGCAGGAACAACATAAAGGAAGGGTTGCTGTATGAGATTAGAAAGTGAAGTTCACAAAGCATGGCAGATTTTTGTAAGAAACAGTAGATCAATGAAACTATTGAACTCGATGGAAAAAAAAAAAAGAAAACAAACACACTACCCAGTAATGTAACTTTTTTAAGTAAAAAATGGTTAAAATGGAAGTATTTCACAAAGGCTTTAAGGTTTGAAGTAGTAAAGCATTATACATTTTACAATTTGCATGTATAATTTTAATTAACAGCTGAATGTGAAATTGCAAATGTAAGATTGTAGAAATTATAAAAGAAGTAGAATTTTTATGAAGTATTACATTCATTTGAAATAAGTAAAATTAATATTAACTACTGATAGAACACTACATCAGAGAGCTGGAGATAATACAGAAGATTAGCACACAATTAACCAGCTTTTATATACAATGTGACACTTGCCTGTAAGAAATAAGTATTCTCGAAAGCAGTGTCAAGATATGTAAATGGATGATTTGTTTTATCATTCATCACAGCTCCTAATAAATTCAAAAATCATGACTTCTATAGGTACTAAAAATAGGCCACCAATGATACAGGAGAGATAGCTCCAATGAAGAATTACTTTTTTAACAATTCATTCTTTCAATGACAGCAATTAGCCCTACAGACAGGCAGCGATTAGGTGTATATTTTAATTATTATTCATTTTACCAGTAGCCTTAAACCTGATTAAAGTAAGAGATATCCAGGTGATATGCTAGTCTTAATACCACTCAGCCACACTTCACATATGTAAAATTCTTCTTTCTTATAGAGGATTTTCAATGCTAATGTAAGTTATGACACTCCATCCACTTTTTAGGCCATTAATCATTTAACTTATTCTTTAAGATCTACTTTCTGCAAATGAAATTAAAGGTAATGCACTTGTCTTATTCAGACTAAATGCTTAAAGAAAAATGGAGTTGTCAGATTCAAATTACAGGATTTAAAATTTCAGTTTTACTACATAACATATATTTTAAGGTTTTGATTTCCCATAAAGAAAATGAGGATTTTTCTGACAGACCCTGTAGGGGTTACCATTCTTTATATTTTTAACATTTAAGTCAGAGCTGTCAAGCTGCATCCCAGGTGATTCTCTATTCCCATCAGTCATGGCCTATAAAACTGTAAGGTTAAGTCAGGAATAGGCAGTCTATATGGTAAGTTTCACTAAATCCACAGCAAAAAGTCAAATCTAACAAAAAGTTCAGGATGTGACTAGTTTAAATTTGCCACATGCACCTATTGTTTTAGTGTTCTGCAACAGGAACGGAGAAAACACGGACATGCGCCTGATCTGGCGAGGAAGAGACTCATAAATGGAAGCTTAGTTGGTCTCGCTTTAGAAGACATCATTTTTAAAATCTCAGCCACCCCATACTTAAGTACGAGAAGAATAATGAATGCATCGCATCATGCTTCACCCAAGGGTGAAACTTGGTGATGCTGGCCATGAACCAACACCAGGTCATCTGGGACCAACTAGCCCTTGGTAGTTGCACAGCAGCAAATACTCCAACTTTTCATCAGAAAACTTCAGAGCACTCCAGAAATAATTACATCTCATAAAACTGCTGAAAGAAAGGATTTTTTGCCAGTCGTACAAATTACTAAACTGAGTCATGAAGAGCTTGAAGGGGCTTTTCCATCATCACCAGATCAAGCCAGGAGCGCTGGATGTGCCCAGGACTTTGCTCCAGGTATCGGGCAGAATGTGGGCTGCCTTGGTATACGTGACTATATTGCTGTGCAGCAGGAGGAAACACTGGACTTCTTATTATTTTGACTCCTATCTTTGAAGTTCAGAAATGGCTTTAATCTCGGTTATTTTAGGGGCTGGTATGTGCACACAATTTCCACACTCCTGTAACGTGCTGTCTTTCATACCCTAAAGAAATGGAAGAGGTCAGCAGACAAAGACATGTTTATAGAGCCATATGCAGACATACATACCCCAACTCTTTCAAAAAACCCGGCCTCACCTCTCGCATCCACTCTCGAATAGTTTTCCCAACTTCTTGATGCCACACATTGTGAACAGAGTCTGTCAACGCCACAGCAGTTACCTTATTCTTTACTTCTGCCTCTCGTTGAATCATCTGTTAAAAAATATTGGCTTTAAGTTCTTTATTTCTATTGAATAGAGTCTGCTTAGTCACAGATAATGATCTTAAATTAAAAAAGAAAGAGCAATACAAGTTCAATACTTGACTTCACTTGTTTTAAAGTTTATACAAATCCTAACAGCTCCAGAAACACAGAAATATTTTTGATAAAAGAAATAATACTAACTTTTAACTGACTGAACTATTCAGTCCTATTATTTTCCATGTGGCTTGACAATTCTAGGATTAAAGGTATCATAGTGAAAAAATGGAAGATTCCCTGAGGACACCTTTTACAAGCTTCTCCGAGTTCCTATTTCTGTGCTTCAGGGAAGCTGGTACCCGTGGTTCACTGTAAGCTACTCATGACTATCATCTACTAATTTTCAGTAGATTGCTGTAGTTTTTCTGATGTACAATCTTACTTTGACTTGTATGGGTTTTTTTCTTTTTCTATCCAATTTAGCTACCTTGCACTCCCACCATGGTCCCAAAATCCTTTGTGGTCTCTCTTATACATATGCTTAACCAGCTAATGCTGGAGCCTCTCAACATTTTTAGGATATTAAAGAGCCTCTGTTGTTGCAAATGACAGTATGACTAAATAATATTAGTTCTAAAACCAATTAAATGATTGCTGCAAATAACATGAGCGAACTGACAAAGATGCTGTGGAATTCAGCGCTGCTCTGCAAGATAAAAGGGACTGGGAAAGAATAGTTTGATATCAAAGAGAGACAAAAAGGTTTTAATCTCCTGACACGAGTGACCCTAATTTGTAACACTGGATCAAAGAATGTATAATGAATTATACTTATAAAACCAGCATTTTGCAACCAGTGTCTTTATCACTGTGTATGCTGCACTAAAGTTTTATGGTTTTTTTCAGCTTCCTTTTGCATAAATGGCAACATATATAACATTTAAAAAAACAGGCATTCTTTGTTCATGCTCTAGTAATTGCAAACCAGCATACAGCTGCACCTCCAAAAACACTGCTCTAAAAGAGACTTTTACAATGGGGATGTGAATTATGTTTTGCATCAGAAACTTCAAAATAAGCACCTTGATCCAGATTTTTGATACAGAACTAGCATTTACTTATAGCTTATGCCAACTATCTCCTAGTTTCTTCAAAATATCACACATGTAAACATTTTTGACCAACCACTCTAACTTCCAATTCTCCATAACCACAATATGATATTCAGAAATATTGCGCCTTACCTTTTTTTTTTTTGTTTACATTATGTATATTTAAAAATCAGTGTGATTGAATTAATATTCTAAAAGAAAAATATTCACCACTATTGGCCAGGTAATGCCAATGCAGAGCTCCCTGTTCCAGATAAAATCAAGTGCCCACCTTCCCCAACACTCCGTCTTTGGTAATCTTAGTATTACATGACTCAGGAACTCAGCTGAGCTTAGGGCATCTTAGGCAAGTGTGTATGAAGAAACTCTTACGAATAATCTTTCTCTGTGTGAAGCCTTTCCACACATACTGTTTTTTTCATAATGTACCCTCTGGTGGGGCACATTTAATATCTAGAATTTTTGAAGGATGGGACATAACAGGTACGTGCGTGGGGGACAAAATCACACATTTAGGACAAAATAGCATCTATTGTAAGAGGGTGAGCTTCCTTCAGCTGTAACACGATACTGACATTTTCAGCCAAACATCTGATACTGAGCACTAAATTTCTCTGTACATAAAAAGATGACAAAGCTCCCTCCATTACAAAACTGATGTAAGAATCTCTCAGGACAACCTTCAGGCCATTGCAGGAACCACCAGTGATTCTGCTAAAGTGGGGAAGAAACCCCTGGGCTCCAGAGGAAGGTGGAACCTCAAAACAAAGGTTTTTATTGATGCTATAATCGCCCTCCCCAATCCTGTATGGACATCTCAAGCACTGAAAAACAAATGCTTTGTCTCGTAAAGGGCTGAGTCACTCAGACCTTCAACCAGCCTAGTTCAGCAGAACTTGGACTCATTATGATGGGATATTCATAATAATATAATTCGTAATATTTTAGTCCTCTCTTCTCTTCTCTTCTCTTCTCT
>NW_010511677.1:0-1148 GCF_000687285.1 Phaethon lepturus
CTGGCTGGCAGGCCAGCACGAGGAGCTGGACCTTGGCCACCTGGGCACACTGCTGGCCATATACACTCCCCGCCTCTCCTTGCCGCACCAGCCCTGGTTTTCGAGGGAAACCCTGCTATCCATGGGACATCCTTGTTAGCACAGACTCGGACGCCTGCCGTTGCCGTTTTCCAAATTTTCAACAGCCCAGCCCAGCCAGACTGATGTCTTGAAGGGGCAGAGGGGCACCAAGCCCCCTAGAACTCGCCCCCCTGACATGGGGGGCCATGTCCCATCACCCCCACAGCATTGGGATAAACTGGTGAGAGCACTGGGCCAAAGTAGCATGCGGTCCCCGAGGGGCAGCCAGGCTGGCTCCAGCCCTTCTGCCTTCAGGGAATCACAAGCTGTGGCTCTGCTGGACCTTGCTTCAGGGTTTTTTCCCCAAGCCCCCCATGCATGGTCCCTTCTGCCCCTCAGGGCCTGTTGGAGCCCTCAGCCGTGGCTGTTGGAGCCCGGCAGGGCACAGGGCTGTCCCTGTGAGGGGATGGGCCAGCAGGACTCCATGTCTGTGGCTGCTCAAGCCCGTCACGGTGCCACCGCATGTCCTCATCGCCCAAAAGCTTCTGAAAAGGTGGGACTTAAGGCGGCTGGTGCTTGGTTTAGAGGGTGATGGATGGAGAAAGGAGGAGCTGCTCGTCACCCGGAGAGATGGTGGGAGCTGCTGGGGCAGGCTCGCAGTGGGGAGAGGACGAGCCAACCGCATACGCTGGCATCGCCCATCCCGCCCCTTTGCTAAGGGCCACCGCAGGGGAGAGAGCACCCCGGGCCACGGGGACAGTGGGGCAGGACACGGGGGTCCCCACCCCAGGGTGCTGAGCCACCCTCTGCTTCCTACCAAGTTGCCACCCTTCGCCCGGACCTGCCGGCCCCTCTCTGCCCAAAACCCTGTCTCAGTGGGACAGACTAGAAGTTGCCTGAAGGTTTTGCCGTGCTCCCGTTCCCCGTCCCCCCATCCCCGTCCTTCTTCAGCCCTGCCCCAGGCCTGGCGCCGCCGGGATGAGCGATGGGGACCCCGGACCCCCCGAGAGGGGTGACACTGATGGTGGGGGGACGGCAGGAGCTGGCCCGGCACCTCCGGCACCACAGGTCCACTGTGTTGACGAAGG
>NW_010511677.1:1203-1657 GCF_000687285.1 Phaethon lepturus
GGCCTTGCGGGGGGGGCCGGGGGCAGCCGACCCCCTCTGTGCTCCCGTCGGGGGGAAGGATGCAATCTCCATGGATAATTTCCCACCCTGATCCTATTATCCAAGCTGAGCAATTCTCTGGCATTAAACCCATTGCTTGGTGCAATTTAAGAGCCACGGGAGATTATCTTTCGCAGACTTTTTTTTTTTTTTTGGTGCGTGTCTTAATTTTGCCACATTTCCCTTTTTCTTCCAACAAATCAAACCAAGAGGGAAGCGTCATCATTTTTCACACAGCCGCAGGGAGGGGATTAGCAGCCGGCAGGAGGGATGCAGCATCGGCTTGCTTTGCCCAGGGCAGCGGCCACCAGGTTCCACCCATTGCACCCAACCCTCCATGGCGCGACCCCACCGCAGGGTCTGGGCATCCCCAAATGGCACCTGGGCACCGGGGCGGGGATGTGGCTGGAGCCAC
>NW_010511677.1:1681-2056 GCF_000687285.1 Phaethon lepturus
AGCTCCGCGGAGAGCCATTTTGCGATCGGCTCTGCCTGGCCGGTGGACTCGGGAACCTGAGCTGGCTCGAGGGTGAGGGGGGGATGGCTTCACTTGGGCCCCCCGGTTCAGAAGGCTCTGCTCCTGCTCCACCGTGGGGCTGGACGGGAAGGATGCGCCCAGGCACAACCTGCAAACCCACAGGAAAAAACACCCTCCCGATTTGCCGTGCCACTTACTTTTCTTAATTTAGTGTCTCTATGCTAAATAAATATGCCCACACGCCGCTGCCAGGCTAATGGTCTCCCATGCTTGGCCGTACCCTGTGCTCACTGTCGCCTGCCCCCAGGGGCTGGGGGGACCTGGCCCCTTGCCCTCCCCTGCCCACGGCAGGGG
>NW_010511678.1:0-239 GCF_000687285.1 Phaethon lepturus
CAGTCTGGGTCGTACAAGTATTCATATCCACTCTATTGGGGAAGAATTTACAAACAAGGTGCGGGAAGGGTTGCCCATCCGTCCTGAGCGGACGCCTTCACACTGCAGGATTACAAACCATTGCCCGGAGTTAGCAGGGGGAGAAAAGGAGGAAAAAAAAGGAGGAAAAATATAGAAGGGGAAGGACTGAGAGCGTGCCCCTTCCCCGGCAGCAGGCTGGAGGGCTCGCGGGCGCTGCC
>NW_010511679.1:0-7777 GCF_000687285.1 Phaethon lepturus
CAAAGTAATTGCTTTATTAATATATTTCCTATTGCATTCTTTTGAAGAAACATATCGCTCAATTATTTCTAATAGTCTGCTGAAAGTTCAGTAAGTAAGCTCCTTTAAATTAATGTTTTCCATTCTAAGTTCTGATTCAATTTTAGCCTGTCTTTTTTGTTGTTTTTTTAATAGCTCAGGTGTGCATCTACAGTAATAAACTAGTAAATGGCAGCATTTAAAAAAATTGAGGGTAATTTCTTCAAGTTTTTAACTACCCTGTAGGAGTTGGGTTTTCTAGAGCGAGGTAGATCAGTTCTGGACTCTAATTAGGAGATCCCTGCTCCAAAATTAGTAACATGTAACTGAAGTTACTCTTTAGAGAGAGTTGCTTGGAATTTTGAATATGGAAGTTTCTATCTTTTCTCAATCAGACTTCCAGCAATTTCACAGCAACAGTGTGTTTCAAAAGCATTTGTAACTAAATGAGTTGTAGCTGATCTGTAAAATCTGCTAAAAGTGAAGTTGCTTGAGAGGTAGTAAGTTGTGCAGAGTCCTGAACAAAAAAAAGGAAAACACTTTGGACTTGATGTCAAGGCTTTCTTTAACTGCTCCATTTGAAGTTATTCTGTCAGGATTGAACAGATTGTTACCGAATTTCTATGAGCTAGTGTGTGAAGAACCCTTTTAAGTAGATCTCTTTGTGAAGAAAAGTGAGAAACTCAAAAGAAGCAAGGACATATCAAGATCAGTATCTGCTGGACTTCATGCTTCAAATTCCCTGTACATAATGGTGCATGGCAACCTAATTAGTGACTCTTAGCTTGTAGAGCTTAATTGGCACATCTGTTCAGTAATCATTTTGCTTAAAAATGGTGGGTTTTGAGGCAGCTGTGTGTCATAAAAGCCAGTAAGTGCTGGTTAGAAGCCATCAGATCTTTCTGAAGGTGTGTGCTGACTATAACTGCCCTGTCACCAATCTGCCTAGAGCTAATTCTAATATGTGGACTGCAGTTAAGAAGTGCGGTTACTCAGTTCAGTTGTGTAAACAGCCTTTGATATACTTCTTGCCTTGTGTACTTTGTGGATGGGAATGGGCAGACTGCAAGCTGGGACAAAGGAAGTGGAGTGTGTTCTGTTTTATTTCCTCTGATTAATTTGGAAACTTCTCTCTTTCTTCAGGTGAGGGCTCCTATATATAACTCGGCTCTAGGTGTACATGAGGCAGATCTTTTTAAGACGGCGGCTACTCTGATTAGTTTTATCTACCCAGCACAAAATCCAGACCTCCTGAAAAAACTTGCAGAAAAAAGAACTACTGTCTTGGCTATGGATCAGGTTCCACGGGTCACCATTGCTCAGGGATATGATGCACTGAGCTCCATGGCCAACATTGCTGGGTATGAACCTTACTCACTCCCCCCCTGCCCTGCTGTACTAAGTATAGCTGGATTAAAAGCTATGTGCTTTGATATCAGGTATATCTAAAACAATGCTGCCGCTGTATTTTCATACAGCTGCTTCAAGCAGAATGACACTGTTGAGGTGCCAAACAAGTTTCCTATGGTCAGCTTTGCAGCAGATCAGAGCAAGGCATTTAAAAAACAAACAAATCAACCCAAAATTGAAGGCAGTTCTTCCAGTTCCTGGACTGCTTTGTCTAGTGCTTTTTTGATCTGAACTAGGTCAGAGCAGGCACAAAGATGTTGTTAAGACAGCTTGAACACTGATTGTCTGTCATTGGGTTCTGATGTTATTGGGAGCTAACTAACCCAAACAGCACTCAGTATGAATGCAATTGCCATGGCAAATATAAACAAAAGACCAAATACTCGTGACATCTTCATGCTTTGCAACTGGTATTGTGGGTATTGTGGTGAACTAAAGCTGACTTCTATTGTTAGGTTCTTTATTGCCTTTTTTTTTTTTTAACTTAGATGATGTCAGTGAGGCATTCTAAGCCTTGGAGAAGGCTGCCAGATTTTGTGGGCACCAGCAGCGTACATCCGCATACATGTTTGGTTACTTCTCTAGGTTTTCGTTCTGTGTAATTCTACTAAAATATAGAAATTCATAATGTATTTAAAGGTATAAAATCTACAAACTGTGTTCCAAGTTAGAAAAAATTTTACAGCATACAGACCTCTGTATGTCCCTGCTAGAGATAGCAAAGAGAGTGGAGTGGGACTGTTGAACCACAACATTGCTAGGAAAAATACCAGAAAATGTGTACTGTTCTTAAGAGAAATAATTACACATCAGTCTGTATTTTCAGATAGCTCTACTGATGTTAACTTAGTGTCCAGCCACCCATTCTCAGATTGCTATAAAGCAGATGGGGCAAAACAAATAGCAAGGTAAAGCTATTTGCCCTAAGTCATACAACTCTGCAGAGGTAGGGTTGGAGTATCTTTTTTGAATGTGTGCTTGCTTGTCTAAGTGAGCTTACTGCAAAATTACTCTGCGTTTTTCAATTGCTTGTTCATGTTTCCTTCCCTAACAAGCCTCAGGTTACAGTCTTTGAAGATAGCTTCAAAGACAGAATAACAGAATTATTAAGGTTGGAAAAGACCTTTAAGATCATCAAGCACAACTGTTAACCCAACACCACCATGCCCACTAAACCATGTCCTGAAGTGCCATGTCCAGATGTTTTTTGGACACTTTCAGTGATGGTGATGCCACCACTTCCCTTGGGCAGCCTGTTCCAACATTTGACCACTCTCAGTAAAGAATTTTTTCCTGTTATCTAGTCTAAACCTCCCCTGGTGGAACTTGAGGCCATTTCGTGTCATCCTATCGCTAGTTACTTGGGAGAAAAGACCAACACCCAAGACCACAGAGTTAACTTTTGGCAAGTTAGGTGTTTATTGTTCAGGTAAAATTTTATTCGAGAGAGTGAATAGTTGTGGACATCCAGTATGTAGTGCAGTCAAAAAATTCTGCCTGAAGATGCATTCCATGATTAAAAACAAAACAAAACAAACCCCAGCAACAAATAAAACCCAAAAAATATGAATGAAGACAGACTATGAAATTTGTGCTCAGTAGTAAAATATTAAACTTGCTTTATCCTGTGCATGCTAAGGTCAAATGTTTATCCTTTTGATTTCTGTCACGAATGGCATTGTACTGAGCCTGGGAAAATACTGATATGTGTTCATCTTTAATTGACAGTTACAAGGCTGTGGTGCTGGCAGCAAATCACTTTGGCCGATTTTTCACAGGTCAGATCACAGCTGCTGGTAAAGTTCCTCCAGCAAAGGTATGTGCAATTAAACAGATACTGTAGCAGAAAAATGTGTGAGTTCCTGAGCACAGCTAACAAACTGTTAAAAGACTTTTTTCCTGCCTTGGGGCTAGTTCTAGAGACTTCAAAAATCTCTATAGTTATTCCCACACCAGTTTTGTTCACTACCTGTAGTGTCGCTTTTGTTGGGAGTAATAGAATAATTTTATTTAAATTTGCTTAGTTTTAAACATCAGACTAGCTGTACCTGGATAATTTTTTTTTTTTCCAGATGGGAAAAGGCAAGGAAGCAGTTAAGAAAAGCTAGAGATGTTAGGATTTCTGGTGCCTTGAAGGCTGTGATGGAAAGGATTGCTTGAGTGGAATTGCAGGTGGATTGGAGTGAAAAGCAATGAAAGTTGAATTAGGAAAGGGAAAAATATAAGATAAATTAAGGAGAAAACCTGTACTTACTTACAGATGAGTTGGTTCTGAGATAAGTGAGGTTACAAGTTACAGCTTTTAAATCGTTAGACTTATGGTGCAGCTTTACCAAAGTAATTTTGGGTCTGTGTCCTACGGTAACTTGTTTAAATGGCAGCTAATGAGATGTTTCTGCAGTTGTGAAAGCAGTACAATGCTGCTGCTTTTCTAACTGGCTATGGTTTTAGTTCATGCTCCAAGCATGATGATGGTATCATTCTAGGTGTTGATCATCGGAGGAGGAGTTGCTGGCCTGGCTTCTGCAGGAGCAGCTAAATCGATGGGTGCAGTGGTTCGTGGATTTGATACTAGGTAGGTGTGTGAAAATGGTAATAGCAGCCTGAAATTATTTTAAGATTGAGTAGTTTGTGTCTATATTACAGTGAAAGCATTTGTACTGCACTGAATGACAATTCCTTTTCTACCATTTTTATTCCATCATTATTCCTCCATTTTTTTAATACCACAACAACCAAACCTTCCAAAGAGACCTTCTCACTAAATCATTCAGAACTATATGAATAAAAAAATTGTTGCTTTATGAACATGAGACAGTTAGGGCTTTTATTCAGAATTTCATGTCTCTGTTCTTGGGGACACTGGGAAAATAGCAAAGAAATAATCTTCATGCCCTATTTATAGCTGCATACTCTCATTCAGCTCTACTCTCCTAATCGCAGAGAGTCCAGTTAGGAACTCTTTAGAGAGACACTTCTTTCAATCTGCTGAAGGAGAGAAAGAGATCAGTTATTTTATTTATGAAACTCCAGATGAAAGAACAGAAACTGCAGCTGAAGCTACTTTAAATGATGCTTTTCTTGCGTCTCTTTCTCTGTGTTCAGAAGGATTATTTTGTCCCATAGCCATTCTTTAGAGCAATAGACTGGGAAAATTACAGAGCACAGACATTTTTCTTATAGCTACAGGGACTGCAAACTTGATTAAATTTTTTCCTGTTAAATGGTCGTCTTATATTGAATTTGTATGTGCTTAATACTGTATTTGCATTAAAATTACTTACATGTGTTTGTTTTTATGCAGAAGTGCCATCTAGTGTTACTTAGCATATCTAAGAAAGAATAAAAATTAATGTGTCTCCAGATTTATGACATACAATATGAAAAAAAACCTTTGCTCTGTTTTTTTAGAAAATAAGTATATGCCTTAAAGGAAAGTGGAAAGACTTTATTTTTCTTAAAAGCATGATCAAAATCTGTCTAAAACTTTCCAGATTTTTAAAAGCATCTTAAGCATCCTGTATACTTTTATCTTAGTGTGCTAGAATGTTTGTGTTAAATCCTCTGCATGTTGTGAGTGTTCACCTAACACTGAAATTCAGCCTCATTATTTACTGTGATATCACATGATGCAAAATAAATTACAGATTTGCAGGATAACTGTAAAAAAACCCCCTTGAACCAACCCAAAAAACCCCCAACCCTCTCAACCCCCTACCAGTTTTACCTGTGAAAGTAAGACTTACTGGTATTTCTCATTTCACAGATTAAAGACAGGGCCACAGCTTGTATTTTTATCATCTATCTTAGGCATCCAACTTTGGTCTATAGATTTACCTTGTCATGACAAAAGAAATGGGTGAGCAGAGTTGGTCAACAGTTAAGCTTCCAGCTTTGAGACTTTTCTTTGAAAAGGGAACTTTTCTACAGGAAACCATAGGCTGCCTTCATTCCGTATGCAAGTATCTCCATCAGGGACCTAAAATTAGTGATGCGATTACTTTTTCCACTAAATAGAAAACGTTGAGGACTTTAGTTATGGTGGTCTTAATCCTAGAATAAATTTTAGATCTCTTATCTGAAGAAGACTACTACTAAAAAGACCAGAAAAGTCATGGAGGATTTTTAAAGTAGTGGTTGTTCCCTCCCCTCCAATTTTCTTTTCCTAGAGCTGCAGCTCTGGAACAGTTCAAGTCTCTTGGTGCTGAGCCTTTGGAAGTAGATTTAAAAGAATCTGGAGAAGGACAAGGTGGTTATGCTAAAGAAATGTCCAAAGAATTTATTGAGGCTGAAATGAAACTCTTTGCCAAACAGTGCCAAGATGTTGATATTATCATCACCACAGCACTTATTCCAGGTATGTTTTATGTGCAAGATGCTAATTTTCATTTATCTTGTGTAAGTGGGCATGTTTTGGAGCTGTGCCTGCCGTGGAAACAGAGGTAATAATGAATTATGACTATGTGGGCATGTAACTTTTCCCTTCCCTGATAAATGCCTGGTTTTAAAGTGTGTGCCTTTTTTTACAACTCAGATTTTCACAAACTAGCAGTCTTTGAGTCAGTATCATCATGTTTTCTTACTAAACAAGGAGTAGATAGTGATAAAGTAAGAACATGTAATTTTCTTGGTTATTTATTGCATCACTGCTACTTCTGCTATCCAGCTTGTGCACTGAAACAAGTCCAATTGAAACAACTGTCTTTTATAATTGAAGCATAGTAAGGTAGAGCTTAGGTTTTAATGCTTTGTATTGCACAACATCTGTCTTTTAATAAGTTACAATGTGGCATTTCTTTTTTTTTCCTTGGTTTTGACTTTGAATTGTAAGATTGGATGTAGTCTGTTTACTGAGGACAAAATTGGGCTTGCCAGTATCTTTAGTAGACTGCCCATGCATACCTTTGTTTACATGCTTGGGAGCAAGATGTTCTAGCATTTCTTCTCTTTGCTCATGTAAATAAAACTTCTGTGAAATTTGAAAATACTACTTACAAAAAATAAGGCTTAGAGAGACAGGGGATGGGAAAACTCGTCTTCTGAGCTCTACAGATATGCTGTATTTTGTGTTTAACTTACTGTACCTTGTCTTGTAAGGCAAAAAAGCTCCCATCTTGTTTAAGAAAGATATGATTGAATCAATGAAGGAAGGTTCAGTTGTTGTGGATTTAGCTGCAGAAGCGGGGGGAAACATTGAGACTACAAAGCCTGGAGAAATGTATGTTCATAAGGTGAGCATTTTAATCTGCAGATCATTCTCAATTTGCATGAATTCATATCACATTTTTTAAACTGTATGCTGAAAATGAAATTATTTTGCTGTTCGGGCTTAAGTAATCCTTTAGATTTGCATTTGGTCAGTCATCTTCATGTGTAACAATTTGAAGATTTTTTTAAAAAAAAAAAACCAACCTTTGCATAGTGTTAGTTTGGTGGTTAAGCATGGAAGTGTTACTACTTAAACTTCCAAGTCGAGTGATTTGTCTCTGCTGAGTTGGGGGTGTGATTTTGATATCTATTTCTTGGTCTACCTAAAGAGACGGCAGTAACAATAGTTTCTTTGACTTGCTCGTCACCTCCCACAACTGGAGGTTAACAGTCCCTCTCATAGGTAAGCTAAACAGGTTTACATTATGTCAGTGTTTACTTCAGTGCAAAGTCTCTGGCTTAGCTCCATATACTTTGAGCTTCAGAAAGGCATTGTCTTTGTATGCCTTTAGCTTCACCAACATGAGTGTGCCTGCCCTAGCGTATCCAAACCACTTGTAACCCAAACAAGGAGTAGCATTAATTGGTTCATTAAACTAAGCAATGTTGCTGTGGACTGGACTAACTACTCTGGTTTTGCTCCAGTGTTCACTGTATTGGCTGACAGGTTGTCTTCTACTTGTTGGGTTTTATTTTTGGTACTTGTGAGAAATCTACTAGCAGTTACAGAAATCTGGGTAATGAGATTTAAAGTAGTAGATTTCCAAGGTTGTTATTCGGTAATGTAAGGACATAATGCTGCTGTTATGCTGCTCTAGGGAGGGTTGCAGGATATATTGCTGCCATGGTTGTCATTAATATAAGCAGAGCTCATTGTGTACATACCATGAGTCATACATTATGTTTGGCTTTGTGATTTTCTAGGGCTTTTAATGTCTGACTTAAAGACTGAAATTAGAGTATGTAGAACAGAAATAAGCAGATACTTGCATGAAGAATTTATGTGAGGTGCTTTTAGTCAGAGGAATATTACTCCTGGGTGTAGTGTACTGGCACTGAGCTGTGGAAGAGAGCAGCAGTGCAGAACTACTAGTAGTGTGCTGGACCATTGCATTAAGAAGCCAGAGTTCCTGGAAGCATG
>NW_010511680.1:0-228 GCF_000687285.1 Phaethon lepturus
AGAAGCGCTCCTTTTCGGCTCTGCTGTCCCTGGTCTCAAGCACACCACGGACTGGGGCCTCTGGCTCTGGTGGGTGCCACGCACGCCCGAGCGCTCTCCTGGCCTGGCGGAACAAGACGGGCCGCGCCTGTTCCCGCCCGGACTTGCACGGCTAGCGCTGGGCTTCGCCGGAGCGCTTCCCCCGCGGTACCGGAAGCCCCCTCAGCGCGGAGGCCTGGGGCAGGGCCG
>NW_010511680.1:320-11428 GCF_000687285.1 Phaethon lepturus
CGGGCGCGCCGAGCCGCCCCCCTTCCCCGGAGCAGCGGGACTGTGAACTGGGGAGTCAAATCCACCGGCGAGCCTGCTTGCCTTTCACGGTTAGTTTTGTCCCCCTGTCCCCCTGCAGGTAGCTCACCTGCAGCTTGCGGTGTGGTAAAGTTTCCCCTCCCTTATGGTTAAGGATCGTTTTTTTCTGCATGTGAGGAATTGATGGTTTATCAGCTGTGTGCAGCCATTTACGCTATGAAAAGGAGATGATCCATAAACGGAAGGTCAGCACCTGTTCCTGGATAATCAGTCCTTTAATTAGAAATTGTTCTTGTAACAGTTGTTACAACTTTTGAACTTCAGTTCTTAGAGCTACCTGAAACAAAATATCCTGTAGTGGCTAAATAAGGATTGATTACATAAATATTTATCTTTAAATATGCATCTATAAGAGTCTCACATCTGATAAATGAGTCTAGACTGTGTTATGTCCAAAGGCACAAACTCAGCTATTCATCAGTTTCAGACCTTCTCCTGACTTTTTCTGTTTTAGGGCTTGATAAAGCAAACATGTTTCCTCTCATACCACGATGCTGCTTCAACACACCTTTCAAAGTAAGTTTCTGAAACGTTTTTTGCTGTCTGTTTTTCTCTAAGAGTAAAATAGCAGAAGGTATGACTGGAGCATTGGAAAAAAAAAGTGACTGACAAATTGGAGTAGCCACATGTTTATCACTCAGCTTTTCTGCGAGAATTCCTAGTTTCTACAGCAACTTTTAGTAAAATCTAAGATATTTCTTTTATAAAATGCAATTTTATTGTCTAAAGGTCTTTTTTCCTCTCTCTTTGGTAGAGTAGTGAGGGGGTAGTAGCTTGTTTCTGTGGTGACCTTCTCCCACTTCTGTAATTGTTTTATATTCTCTTCTGAAAAGGACTGATAGATCTTAAAAATGGCTAAAGAATGCATGTGTGGGTGGAAGGATAGGTGGACATACAAACCTTTTGTAGTAAGGTTTGCTTACTCACTATGAAGAGCCTAGTTGCTCTTCATCAGCTAGTTTGTGAAAGCTGTGGTGCTTAGCTTAATCAGTTAAGTTAAAAACACCTGAAAACCGAGAGGAAGGGTGGGCTGTGATGTGACCTGACTTGGAAAACTATTTGGTATGATATTTCATAGGTAGTTTAGGTAACTGTAGATCTGTAAGTGTGTACCATACGGTGTTCAGAACAATTTTTATACTTGCAGCTACAGAAGTTAGCAGGTTCCAGACTACTACTCTATGGAAAGAATAAGACAACTTGGTCTTCTCTCGGCCTCTGGCTGCAAAGAGATGTGTGTCCTCTCTCAAAATCTCCAAGCCTCAACCCAGCATTGGTATATGCCACGAAGCTCCAGGCGTTTCACACCTCTCTCCCCTTCTTCAAGAAGAAAACTCCCAAAGAATCTGAGACCAAAGACTCGGGCATCTTGCAACGAAGTATGAAATCACTAAAGGATTCTCCCAGGCCAGCCCTTTACTTAAGCCTCGCAGGGCTAATTCCATTTGTTTCTGTGCCATTGTCAATGGCCATCCAAGGAACCTACTACGCAGAGCTGGCGTTTGCTCAGGTTATGTATGGTGCCGTAACTGTCTCATTCCTAGGAGGGATGAGGTGGGGGTTTGCTGTCCCGGAAGACAGCCCAGCCAAGCCAGACTGGCTGAACCTGGCTAACAGTACAGTTCCTCCTCTACTTGCCTGGCAAGCCTTGCTTTTTAAAGATATCACTCATGGTGCAATAATGCTAGTACTGGCCTTGGGGATAGCACTACATTATGATGTTTCCCTTCTTCCTACTTATCCTAGGTGGTTTAAAGTACTGAGGGTAGTGGGAACAGTGGTGATGGTATTATCACTATTAGCTACCTTAGCATTGAAGACTATTTCAGAGGAGCAGCTACGTGACAGCAGAAACAAATGGCAGAACACAAAATAATATCAATAGGAAAAAAAATATTTATCTGCCAATAAGGTATTTGTATTGAGTTCCAGGGGAAATAAAGACTTACTTGTGCTTAGAAGGCATAAAATGTCAGTGATCAAGATGCTTATTGAAGCAAATGACTTAGCTAGTTGAGGAGGGAAGGATTGTAAATAGAAATGACTTCCAAGGCAGGCATGAGTCTGTCCTTATCTGTGGAACAAAGTGTCACTCTTGAATGAGATGTTACTGTCATACAAAATTAAAGTGAAGATTTAGATGACATGGGTATGAATTGTGCAATGCTGAATTATTAAAAGTCCCTCGTTTAACTATAATGTGTGATAATGTTCTGTGGTGGGGAGAACAATCGTGTAGTCGTGATCAGTAACAAGGTGAAAGCAATTCTAGTTTAGTATTGAAAGAAGCAGCAGAGAATTATGCAAAAATACATACATCTTCAATGCCTATGCTGTGGAAGAAAACTCTTCTCTGTCTTATTTCCACAGCGAGGGTGCTGAAAATGCAATGTGATTAAGTGCTAGTAGGCAAGAAAGGTTTGTTTCCAGGGGCAAGCCAAGGTCAGCACTCGCCTAAAATATGTAATCCAACTGTTGTGATGAAGTGGGGAAAGCTGGAAGGGGAAGCTTTGTATCTTTGACAAGGTGCCATGAGAGAGGTTAGCTTCCTACTTGGGCTTACTTAAAAAAGGATACCTGGGCCATCTGCCCCTAGGTTTTTTGTTTGGACTTAGGGCTGCCTCGCCAAGGAAGCCGCATGCAACATAGCCATAAAGATCTGTTGTACTCCTAAATTAAAGCACTGATGATATGACACATGGACAAATGTATGATATGACACAAGGACTCAATTTCTGGCACTAAGGGATCAGATAATGGGATTCAAAGTAATTTGTGTCTTCTCTCTCCTCAAAATTTGTTTTATTTGAGCACCTGGGGCCGATACAAATGGGCTTGTAGCCTGCAAACCTTCCAGGATGGGCCAATTACCGAAAACACTGCAGAAGTATACACTCTTTGTACTTAAGTCCTCCTAACACATCATTTACAGGAAGAAGATACAACCTAAGTCACAGGGAATTTCTTTTCTAGCCTCAGCTACCTCAGTAAACCTATGAAATTGTATGTGGGCATATTTACCATAGGCTTTTTATCTTAAGTATTCTTTAAGTACAGTATGAGATGCATGAAGAAGTTGAAAAGTGACATCCATCCACAGAGTCTCTGGACCAATTTAGATAATCCTCATAGTTCTCTTAAAGCGTTGTTCTTCATTGTGGTTCTATACAAAATAAAGCACATACAGTCACTTAAAATTTGTTATCTGTTCATTCTGCAAAAAACAGGTTTCTTAAACGTCTGTACTGAAGGTAGAGCCATGTCCTATGGTATTGCTGGAAACAGCAACTATGTACATGAGCCCCTTTTACACGTTAACAGCATCATACCTCTGAAACAGCAATATATTTTGGTGCTCTCTGAAAATAAAGTAAGTAAAATTGAGTTTGCAAATGTAATTACTTTTTATTCTTTCTTACTTAGACATGGCATTTCTTAAGATGGATCCAGAGCAGAGTACTGCCTTTGACTTGATCCAGGGAAAGAGGTGCTGAGTATGAGACACCATAATCAACTGACTTCAAAGTTTCATTCAAACATGATAGAATCAACTGCAAAAACTGGAGAAGTGAACTTGATATAACAGCAGACTCCCTTAAGCTCCATTAAACAAGTTTACAGGTAGGGATCAGAAGTGAACTCCTAGTTCCCAAACTAATAAAATGCAGCTAAGCTGGTGTTACTCAAATGGTTCCCAAGGAATCCTGAAAAGTAAAGACGAAAGCCTATGAAATATTACCTATTATTTGATCCCAGAGGGCTGCACAGAGCTGGCAAGGCAGCCAGACTTCCAAGAAGTCTGAGTGATTTTACACCGAGAAGAGAAATACACAAGTATTTTACTACAGAAGTGTGTTAACTTGCACCTTTTAAATAGTCAACATTTATAACCAGTCTTTTCCTAGCGTCCTATTGGGAAATACGATTTCCAGTTAAAAAAAACACCAAAACCCAAAAAAAACCCCACAAAGCCCCAAAAACATTATAGTGGCAGTGATAAAACTCATTATAACAGGAAAGCATCCTATTCAAGAGCATTCCACAGTCAGTTCTGAAAATGTATTTTATTATGAAAAACTGTTTAAAACAAGCTTAAACTTAGGGGGAAAAAAGGACAGAAGAAAAATTAGTTCACATACTAAGAAATCCTTTTGAAGTAAAAGCACACACAAGATTATAGAATGATCAGAGAAACAAATGCTCCATCATCTAGCATGGTTATGTGGCAATCTCCCAACCTTATGTTAGAATGCAAGACCTAGATTCTTAAGGTACCTGCACACTCACCTTGGAGGATTTTATTCATGTATTAATTTGTTAATTTTACACGGGGATGTTGACCTAGACAGCATGAATGCTCCTTTGTCTACACAGTGCAGGTTTCCTGTTTTGTCACATTCCAGTTGTGGTTTTGTGTTCAGAATAACACTGCCTATCAAAGTTCAAGCAGCATTATTTCAGACTCCATCCAAATCATCCACAGCTCTGCAGAAAATGCAATCATAGTGTGCAAAAAGCAACTTCAAGTATGTTAATTAAATTAATCTAGAAATAACTCCAAACTCCTAGTAGTATTGTTCTACTAAGTATATCCAAGCTAAATACAAACTCCTTAAGACAAAACACACTAACAGTATCACTTTAATGCTGAATGCAGCTAATTCTATCAATCACAAAACACTCTGTCCACTCAAATTTGGAAGAGGCAGGATATGAGATGTAGCAAGGATGAATGTGTGTACCTTGTAGAATAGCACGTATTGCAATACCAAGTTTCTGCATGTGTCACAGGGTAAAGCTCAGTTTTACTAAGGGAAAAAAACAGGGGGTGTGGGGGCAAAAGGCTTTCCCTATATTTTTATAGTAAGAGCAGTCCTAAACAGAACAGCTAATCTAATGAGTAGCATTTCCATTTAAAATTCATCAGAGCTTACACAAAAAGGAGCTCTACTATCATCACTGATACCACTAAGAAAAGCCTGTGCTGAAGTGGAATGACATTATTCAAGCTGTGAGAATAACCTTCCAGAACAGGAAATTCTCAGCCACTCACCATCCAAGTTAGGGAAGTGGCCAGAATGTAAATATCCAATTCATATTTAATGCCCGTCATGTCCAGCAGCAGCAAAGAGGCTCAAATGCATCAAGGTCGTAAGTAAAGGTACCAAGCCTTCCCTATCTGTTATCTTCTCTTCCTTGTTTTCCGCCAGGAAAGGACAACTAATGCTAACCAAGTAGCCCAACTGCTCTTATCCATAGGTAACTCCTAGCTGTCTATAGTAGCCTCTTTCCAGACTGCAAGGCCAGCTAAAGATGCTAGCTTTGGTGTGCCTTAGAAAGTAAACAACCTGATTAATGTGTGTAATGTGCTGGAATGCTTTCTTCAGATTCTTTACAGGGCAAATTTTGCCATTTATTTCAGTGAACTTAATCCAGTCATAAGGGGCATTCCTACTCTTAACAGGATACTTCCCGAGACAGACATTGGATAAGCCAATTTGAAGGGCAAGAGTTTTAATATTTCCTTTTGCTCAGGAAAAGACCTCCGATCTAGTTCTGCACTGTCTCTACTGAAGCTCCTGTGTTAGAAGAGGTTTCTGGCCAATGAAACCAGAAATCAGAGGAGACAGATATACTCATTCCTTGAATGAGCTTTCTTCTTTGTATTTCACAGCACAGCTACACCTCCTTCACAGCGGCTGGTGATCATGTTGGCAATTTCAGTCCAACTGTCCATATGAGGGTTATAAACTTCAACAGAGTCAGAGGTTACTGGAGCAGCAAAATCATGACTGGGAGCTCGGCCTCCAGAGGCATAAAGAAATCCATTCACAGCCACAACACAGACACCAGCTCTTGGCATCTTCATTGATGCAACTTCAACCCACTTTTCCTAAGGAGAAAGAGTCAACAGGTAGTTTTAGGCTAAGCCCCGATTCTGATATAAGTTAACTTTTAAAGCTTAGAGTCTGAAACGTATACAAAGAGCACTACACATACACTTCACGGGCTCAAATACGGTATGTGTACAGTATCAAAAGGGTTATCAAGACTGTAATGACAACACTTTCACAAGTGGTCAAAATGATGCTAGTAACTAAAGAATGAATCACATACTGTCTGTACACAACCACACACCCTCCCTTCCTTCAGTCACTGCAAGGTGCAGTCTGTCTCCAGAATAGAGAATGGTACGCAGTTTGAGGTGGGAAATAAGGAAAAACTACATTTTACTCCAAAAGCAAAACAGAATGGCACACTGGATTATGCTCTGCTTTTAACACTAGCTCCTGTTCCAAAGAGCATCATTGAAACATAAGAAATTATTCCCGTCTGTTACTGCTTATGTTACTCAAAAGCTTAAGTGTTCAAAGTGATTTTTCTAGTCATACTGAAACACCACATTTTGATGCAGAAGAAAGATCCTCAACTTTTGCAACAAAGGGCAACTCTTAATTTTTCAGGGATTTTTCTTCTCTCTCATCAGACTGACCATTCTATCGCAGAGGAGGAATCTACCGCCCCATCTTAACCCTAACAAGTATTTACCAAACTACAGTATATCTATGCATCAGTGTTGGTTAGCTTTCAGTTTCCCAAAAGCATGCATAAAATCTTTGTAAACACTCCACTAAGTCAGACAGCAAAATTCTGCAGACTGGTTAGGACAGACAGATGCTGAAGTCACGGAAGCTTTGCTTCACTCAAATTACCAGCCAGTAGCGAAAAGGAAATGGAATTTCCAACTTTTCACTTTTTTCTTTTTAAAGAAAGGAAGCAGGCTACCTCTACAGCATCTTACACAAAGTTGATGCAATCTACAGTTATGAAAGAAAGGGACTCTACCATACCTCTTCAAAAGAGTACTTTTCTACAGTAGCAAGTGCATCCTGAGATTCATTCCAGCCACCCACAGCATAGATACAATCATTGAGAGCAGCTACGCCAAGATACGCTCTTCGGGTGCCCATTGGAGGGAGCTCAGACCAACGTTTAGATAGTGGGTCATAGACTTCAACAGAACGTAGCTCTACTCCTTCATTGCTGATACCACCAACAACATAAATCAAACCTGTAGAAACAGAGTTTTTCCTCTATTAGGTTTCATAATAGAGAGGATTGAAGGAGTGAAAATGTTTGTCACAATAAAAGTTTCAGCCTGACATTATGATGGTTTAAGAATGCCAGATAAAAAGCCTCCATTTGTCCAGTAGTAGCATTCATAGAGCTTTCAAATGAGTAACTTAAAGCTCAAGCACTAGAAGCCCTGATGAAAGCACTAATTAATCAACTGCAGGGGAGAGAATTCAGAAGG
This sequence comes from Phaethon lepturus, assembly GCF_000687285.1. Lineage (NCBI taxonomy): Eukaryota > Metazoa > Chordata > Aves > Phaethontiformes > Phaethontidae > Phaethon > Phaethon lepturus. The sequence continues at coordinate 7,714 of NW_010511680.1, forward strand.
CTGCAACTGCTGACCAGGCTTGGACCAAATCCTTAATAAGCACATTTATAGATCAAGTCTTTAGACGTATCTGTCGTAAAGTAACCTATGGCAACTCTTCAGATTGTCACAGACACACATGAACCCAAATATGGGAGGTAAATAAAAGCAGTATCAGGAAGGACAATGAATTGTTAAAGACTAGCTGGATAACTGTTCTGGCAGCTATGTAAAAACTGTTTTCATGAGATAAAAGGCAGAAGACACAGAGAACTTCATAATCTTCAAGTTCTGCAGAATTAAAAATATGGTACTAGAAGTGCTAGTGCACAAGCTTGTGCAACACACAGCACAGTACAAGGCAAAAGTAAAAATTCATGACTGAAACACAAAGCTTCAAAATCCAATGGCTCTTGGAACTGTTCATGGATACAAACTTAACAATACTCACCTTGCATTTCACAACACCCAAAGCAGTAACGGGGCACAGCCATGCTTCCCACCACATCCCAACTATTTTCTTCAGGATCAAATCTTTCAATTGTGTTGCCAATCTCTGCTCCAACCCAGCCTCCTGCAAATAACAGCAAACACAGGAAAGAATTTAATAGCATAAAGCTGTGTGTTAACTGCATTTCTAGACATATGGTGCACTGTTCCAGGACAGACTAAATCTGAAACCAGCATGCAATCTACAATGGAAATAAGTTATAACTAAACAATGACTAATCCACAAAGATTTGGTATACTAATGCTCACTCAAACAGCTGTTTTTCAAAACTGAAGTTTGCAAATTTGCAACACCAAGATGTAATATTTAAGATCAAATCAATTTACAAGGTCTATGAATGCTACCTTTAAAATTAACTTCACGTAGAAAACCCCCAAAACTTACCCAAAGCATAGATAGCACCATAGCATGTGCACACTCCCAGTCCACAACGGGGATGGTTCATGGAAGCTACAGTGGTCCACTGCTTAGTAACAGGATCATAACATTCAGTACAGTCAAAAATCATTGAGTCCTTCTCACCTGCATCATAAGGGTAAGAACAAAGACAGGGGAAATGCAATGTTTTGCACTGCAGATATAGAAGCATTCTTCAACTCCTTCCGGGACAGACAACATTTGAATACATAATCTTTCTTTCAGCTAGCCAAACGGCCAAAGTAGCAAAAGCTTTGCTTATACGTAGAGCTGAATCATCACTAAGAACTGCCTTCATCAACAGTTCCCTAAAACATTACTGAAAACATCAGAAGGGTGAAAAACCACAGTGATACACACTTTTTACTCTGCAGCACAACTGACAGGGTTTTCAAGACCAAAGAACGTGTTCTGCGGTGACAAAAACAGTATACATATGCATTCTTTAATGATGGGCTGGTAGAGCTACTCATCACATCCTTGTGCAAACAAGTAACAAGCCTTTCCAGGCAGGCAGACCACAAGTGGTCTGTCCTGTACTACTGCCTTTTATGCTATAGGCTTCTGCTAGACCACAAGTGAGAAAACAAATGCTGATAGTAGTGGTGGTACAGAAAGTCTGCAGAATATCCAACATCTCTTGGTATATCTGCGCGTGTCCATATGCTTACCTATGAGTTGCTATACCACAAGGGGACAGCAGCTTAGTAAGAAATGGCCAACATGGGAGCCCAAACAGGCATTCACAGAGCAGTGACGGTAGAGAACCAAGGAACACCAATTCAATTGTTATATCTAAACATTGTATAATCTACTGTTGGGTTCCTCAGAATCACTTACAGGAAGATTTAATTTTAAAAATCTCCATTCATGAGTCCTCTAGTATCCATGTAACAAAGAAAGCATGTTTCAGCTGTTACCTCCGATGGCATAGACCATTCCTCCCACCACGGCCACACCCAGCCCGCTCCGGGCCTGGTGGAGAGAGGACACTGTGGTCCAGTAGTGACTGAAGGTGTCAAATCGCTCCACACAGCTGAGGGCTCTACTGTCACTCCAGCGTCCTCCTTGCAGTCGGGTGTACCCACCTACAAAGTAAGTGGAAAGATATGGCTAAGAGCTTCCTGCTCATCCCCATGCTCCTAAAGCATTGAAAAAAATTACAGTAACAGCCATTAGCCACTCTTAGTAGGCATTGGACTTTTCCATGTAGCATTGTTTGTCCAGCACACATGGAAGTATGGTCACCTTGAGGGTCATGTAACTTCTGCCTGAGCTGACCACTTCACCACAACATTACAAATATTACCATTCATGTTCTTAGTAAAATACAGAGACCAGTCAACAGCCTCTGCTGTCTTAAGTCAGTGCTACTTCCCTGCAGGATGAAACAAGAGCATTTCCTTCCAATACAAAACTGCAGTTTCACTGAAAACTTGCAATTTCAAGTATCCCATCACATAAACCAAAGTATCCTGGTCAGAGAAAACTTCAACCTTCAGAAGAACAAGGAGCATGGTGACTTTGCATATACCATTCCAGCAGCGAACCCTGGGCAAACCCTCTGCTGATACGCAGCTTTCCACCCAAGGCAAATAATTTCTAACAAGCAAATCTACTAGGCTTTGAATGCCATGTTGTAAGGACAAGAAATGTGAATGCTGGACTTCTGTGCAATTCTAAGCGGAAAGCAGCTCATGTGGTAACTCATCCAGATGAAACATTTTGTTATTTTTATATCTTTTGATTAAAAAAGTAATCCAGTATCTCCTTCAGTACTGTAATATGAGATACTACATCATTGCTTTTACAAGGTTCAAACAGCCACATTCTAACCTACTGCATAAAGGTACTTCCTGGCTTTCCTCCGGGGACGACCTTTAGAAGCTTGCAGAAAACTGCTGACCTTGTTCTCTTTGGGAGATTTACAGACTTCACAATATTCTTTCAACAGCGTTTGCAGGGCCACTCGAAGGCTGAAATCTGGAATACCTTGAGGAAATAAAACAATAAAAAAGGCACAGTGAAAAGTTACAGACAATACGTAACTTGGTTGTAGAGAAGTTATTAGCTTCTCCTAGAACAGCAGACAAATCAAGATTGCCTACTTTTATAAGACTTTGAAAAAGCATGTTTTTAAAGTGAGCTGTGCTTATTTGTTAAAAAGTAGAACTTGTTTGCAATAGAGTAAATCTTTTCACTCATCATGCTATTAATACAAAAAAATCCATCAAAATCCAGTAACTCTGAACAACATATGGTTTGCTCAAATGCAAATATCTGATATTCTTTCTCTCCTTCTATCACTTACTTTCTATGTATTTTAATAGCCTTTGTGCTGGTAGCAGAGGGAATCGGACAGGCTCCAGTACTTCCACGACGTGTTTCTTTCTTTTTCCCGCATCCTTCAAAATCCACTGCATTGCCGCTAGGAAAACCTGGTACTCGTCCTCGATGCTTAGGTCCTCGCTTCGCAAGATCTTAACCAGCTGCTCCTTGGTCAGCGCCAGGAACTCCTCCCCACCCTGCACCTCCAGGAAGTGCGCCTGGATGTAGCTCTCGGCGAACTCCATCAAGTCGTGACAGGCGATCTGCTCGGAGAACTGGAAGAGGCCGATGCAGTTCAGCGGGTCGATCTGCCCCTTCAGGAACTCGCAGCAGAGCTCCACCACCTCGGTGAGCTGCAGCATGTCGGCGGCGACGATGAGCTCCTGAACGTTGTGCTCCCCGATGCTCACCACCCCTGCGGGCAGGCAGACGGCAGCGGGGCTCCGCTCGAGGCTGCGGCCGTCGGGCAACCGCCGCCCC
>NW_010511681.1:0-234 GCF_000687285.1 Phaethon lepturus
CGGTGCTGAATATAGCGAGTTGCGGCCGGCTGACGGCACGTGCCTCATCTTAAAGGAAAACCTGCTACTTTCTTCAGACCTATTTACTGTTAAGTATATTTTTCAACTTCTTCCATGCAATTTTGACATCCTTGCAGCGCTGGAGGAAGATTTATGTCAACATCTATTTCACGCTTGCTTACCCAGCTGAAGAACAAAAGGGCTGATTGTGGGCGGCCCCGATTGCATCGGTGA
>NW_010511681.1:432-1136 GCF_000687285.1 Phaethon lepturus
TATTTTGTAAATGCAGTGTATAGGGACATGCGAAAGCTCGAGCGGTTACGTTTAGCGCTTTGCTCTTTTGCTATAAATACTCACATGAAGGAACAGCGATTGTAAAATTCGGGGGAAATTCATTCTACTAGGGCAGAGTCTGTAAAAAGGAGAAATGAGACCATCTGCACCCACAGCTGCTGGGGGAGACCCACGGAGGCGGCATGGCAACGTGGCCGCCCCTCTCTCGTACCAAGTGAACCCAGTACCACTCCAGACACAGGTATTTCTTCTTTTTTTTTTTTTTCCTCCATAAATTAAGCAGCCAGCTTGTTATTTGTGGGGGTTTTTTCTGTATTTTCTAATTTGACTCTTTAATGCGGTGTTGCATTAAAGGGAGAGGGGCTGGTTGGTGGCTTGGAGACCTGACTCTTGCTAAAGTAGCCCCTTGCTAAAATACCTCTGCTTTTTTCTATGCTCCCAGCTTGATTGTTGTTCATTTTCCTTGGCCTCCTGGAGCTGGCGAGCTGCAAAGGTTGGACTCGCCGCTGGTGCGTTGCTGGGTGTTTCCTCGGTGGGAAGGGTGGTGACGGGGTTGGGATGGGGATGGCCTGGGGCAGGCGTGACCGCTACCCCCTGCCCCCCGCTAATCCGCCGAGGGTCCCCAAAAGAACCCGGCTGTCCCCGTAGCGTTGGGTGACGGCAGGACAGGTCTCCTGCAGCCC
>NW_010511682.1:0-350 GCF_000687285.1 Phaethon lepturus
TCGCGGCTGGTTTTTTGTGTTAGCAAACCCGCGTCTGAGTTCCTCCTGGGCGCCGAGCGCTCCGGGGGTGGCCCCAGCTCCAAGAGCCCAGCCGGCCGCCTGCGGAGGCAGGAGCAGGGGACGGGAGAGCCAGCCGGATGCCGGGCAGCAGGATTGGGAGTAAAAGGCGGTGGGGAACAGAGGGGTCTGGTCCTTTCCTCCACCGAGGGCTGGGTCACACCTGCATTTCTGGACGCAGCTCTGAACTACAGCCGGGAGCTCTCAACAGACCGCAGCTGCGGGGAAGCACGGAGCCGCCCTGGGTGACCGGAGAGGGCCGGGCGTTGGCGGGTGCTGAAGCACCCGGTGAC
>NW_010511682.1:418-842 GCF_000687285.1 Phaethon lepturus
ACATCCGGTGACCGCCGTGAACCCAGCGGCTGATGAAGGCTGTATCATCCACCTCGGCATCATCCTCCCACTTGTCCAGAGCAGGCTGCTGAGATGCCCGACAGACTTTCTGCCTGTGCTCGATGGCTGATGCCCACCCGATACCATGAAGGAACAGAAAAAGGAATCCTGGACCCCTGTGCAGCGAGCCCGATCCTTCTTACTCACAGCCCCTCCTGCTGCCAGCTTTATTGGCCTGCACAAGGCGGCCTGCTTCAAATCACAACTGTTTTTATGAAAAAATATTACTGTATGTGGCAGCAAAGGCATCCAAATACTCAAACCACACCGACACAACTAGCAGAAGGACTATATATTATGGCAGAGTGTAGTCACATGGAGGCACATGCGCAGGCACGGAGCGTAGCCGCCAGCGGAGATAAGC
>NW_010511682.1:884-1318 GCF_000687285.1 Phaethon lepturus
GCGCCCCCCAGCGGAGATAACGGGCGCGTTGCCAGCCCCGACGTACAGAGCTCTGCTGCCGGGGCTCAGCCGCGCGTTTCCCTAAGCCCTCGGCGGGAGCACAACGCGCGCTACGGGAGAGCGGTTTGGTAGAGCAGCAAAGGAGGGAGCCCTTCGGTCGGGATGGGGGTTGGATGCCCGTACGTAAATAGTGAGGAGGGGAGGGCAGAGCTGGTCTCCGCGTCAAAATGCTCCCTGATCCCGCACACCGGCCCCATTTGGCTCCTCTGTGCAGGGAGTGTTTAGTCACGTTGCGAACCCTAAAAACCGTAAAAACCTCCAGCCCAGCATTTCCTGAGGCTGGGGCTGAAGGCGGGCGGTGGGAGAGGAGACGAGGGCCCACGGAAGGACGATGCGGGGCTGTGAGGAGGGGTGGAGGACCCGCCGCACCCCGG
>NW_010511682.1:1374-2490 GCF_000687285.1 Phaethon lepturus
GGCACAGGCTCGTCCTCCCTTGGTGACAGAGGACTCGCGGCAGCCCGGCACCCTGCTGCTTTCGCGTTTAGGACGGGAAACAGATGCTGCCTGGCGGAGGAAGCACCTGAAGAGAATAAGTGCACCTTGTGCCTTCCCCGGCAGGAGCCCGCTGGGAACAGGGTGTGCTGGGCAGGAACACCCCGATTCGGCCCCCGTCAGCGCAGGTGCAGCTCAGCGGGGTTCCGCGGCATCGCCCTCGGCCGCCTCAGCGGGGATGGGGGCCCAAAGGGCTTTTTCACTCGGGGTCTTCCATTTCTCCTTAGAAGCGCGGGGAGCTGAGGCGAGGCGAGCACAGACCGGCCACGGTCCTGCTGGGAAGGCGACGGTCCCCCCCCGCAGTAACGGTGGCAGCAGCCCCTTGTGCAGTCCGGCCTGAGGGTCACCAAAGGAGGTGATGAAGCACTTCTCACCTCCAGCCCCAGCGCAGCGCGCGGTCTGGGCACGAAGCCAGAGCCCTTCCCTCTGCTCAGCCGCGGGTTTCCAGTCCCGGGGCACGCACCTGGCAGGCACACGGGCAGCGGTTCACCGAAGACCGGCATTTTTCTGAGCTCATCTCCAGCACACAGCTGCTAAAAAGGGCAGACAAAAAGAAACGCAACACACTGTGCCCTGGCAGGGCCAGCAGCACTGGGGGCATCTTTTAGACAGAGACAGCGTCCCCGTGGGAAAGCACCTGCCTTCTAAGAAAAAGCGACGGGAAGATCTAATGGAATTTTATGGGCTGGTACAAACAAAACCTTGCGCCAAAGGCTGCTTGTTTTCCTTCCCTTCCGAAGCACCTTTCCACAAGCGGGTGCTGCTGCCCCACGGAGCCGGGGCAGAGCAGTTTCGGAGCACGGAGCACCCTCCTGCCGGCAGCTGGCCGCTGAGCCCCCGCCCCGCCTGGGTCCTCTTGACTGCGTTTTGCTCTGCTGCTCTTTGTGCAGCCAGAAATCTGGCAGCCAGGGTCCGGCTTCTTGTTACATCCTATAATACCTTCGCATTTACAGAGACATTTGTCCTGTGGCAACAGGCCAGAGCATTTCTTTGTAACTCCACCAATTTGAGAAACAGCTTCCTTAAATAGAGCTGAAA
>NW_010511682.1:2559-2785 GCF_000687285.1 Phaethon lepturus
TCCTGTCACCCTGCGAGAGTCCACTGCACCCAAGAGCCTCGCGCTGCGTTTCACGGTCACCCCGAGCTTCTGCAGAGGTGGCTCCGGCCCCAGCTCGCCCTGCAGCTGCAGCAATATTTGGGCCAGCCCAAGAGGGAGGCTCGGGGCTTGGGAAATGGGTACCCCGGGAGGCTGAGGGAGAGCCCGCATCTGGTCAGGGCACCAGCTGGGACCCGGCCCCGCGGGG
>NW_010511683.1:0-1091 GCF_000687285.1 Phaethon lepturus
TCGTGCAACTGTTCAGTAAAACGCTGGAGACGACCTTCCCATTTATTTTTTCTTTGTGGTTTATTCTTTACCTGGAAGCCCAGAGGGGTTTCTAGGGCACCTGACAGCTTCCCCAGGGCTTGGGCAGGTGGGAAGGCTGTTTGTAACCTTTGGTGCTCGACCACAGCCCAAGGTGGGACCCCAGCTGTGCGCTCAAGTCCCCGTCTCAGCCCTCCTCCCGTCCTCCGCAGGGATCGGCGTGGGACTGGTCGGCTTCGGCCTCTTCTTCATCCTTTTTGGGATGCTTTTGTACTTCGATTCAGTGCTCCTGGCCTTCGGGAACGTGAGTACAGTGGGGCCGGGGCTCCCCGCAGCAGGCGCTTATGCCCAGATGGATTTCTCTGACCTGCTCCCCTTCATCCTTCCAGATCCTCTTCCTCTCTGGCTTGGTCTTCATCATCGGCTTCAGGAGGACCTTCACCTTCTTCTTCCAGAGGCCAAAGCTGAAGGGCACAAGCTTCTTCCTCGGAGGGGTCCTCGTTGTCCTCATGAGGTGGCCCCTCCTGGGCATGCTGCTGGAGGCTTACGGCTTCATCATCCTCTTCAGGTCTGTCCCCCAGCGCCCGACTCCCCGGTGTGGCATGGGTGCCCTGGACCGGAGAGCAGGAGCTGGGCGAGCCTGCCCCCGCTGCTCCCACCCTGGTGAAATTCTGGCACGAGGCTTAACAGAGATTTTTGGTTTGATACAGGAGTTTTTTCCCAGTGGCTTTTGGGTTTTTGGGCTCACTAGCAAACATCCCCGTGCTGAGCAAGGTGAGCAGGCGCTGGGCACGGTTCTCCCGGGCAGATGTGACCCTTGGGGTTTGCAGTCCTTGGGTGATATCAATCCCAGATCGCTGTAGTTGGGACCAGACAGGGAAGGTCACTGCGGTCCCTCCGCAGGGCCCTGAGGATGCACTGGAGGATTTTAGTTCCAATCAGGATCTGTCCCTGTTGCAGCTCTTGCAGAAGGTGGGAGACAGCAGCTCCATGGTGTGACTTGCGAGACAGGCCGAATCGCTGGCGATGGGACGGCGCGAGTGAGCCCTGGGTCCGGCTCTCCCGCACCTCTC
>NW_010511684.1:0-6883 GCF_000687285.1 Phaethon lepturus
CGCGGCTATTTTTTCTGTTTGCTCCTAATCTGCGCGCCAGAAGGGGCCAATAAACCTCCCGTCGGTTAAATATTAAATCGGGTTCCCCCCCCAGGAGGAAATAACCTCCCCTCTCTGCGGGGCGGCAGCTCCGCGTACAACCCACCCGTGTCCGTGGGGTCTTGCTCCCCCTGCCAGCGCCCCAACCCCTCCCGGGGGCTCTGCTCATCGCCTGCCTGGGAGAGACCCCCCAAGCCCAAAGCGGAGCCAGCGCCGGGTGCCCAACCCGGGGCCTTTCTTGTGCCTCCTAATTTTTGGCTGCATATTTTGGGTAGGTTTCTGTTGGTTTTTTTTTTTCTTTTTCTGGGTGTACAACATGGGGGTGATTTTTTTTTTCTCTGTCCTGTCAATCGCCACTGAAACCATAAGGGAGAGATAACAGAGAAGAGAAAACTCTCGGAGTGACCTTTGAATCAATTTGAAAAACCTCATTTAACTGATAAGTCTTGAAAGGCCCAGAACTAATTTGAAAATACATCTATTAAAATCTCATTGCCGCTGCCTGGGAGCTGCTGGGAAGGGTGTGCGAGGCAACTTCCCGGGGTCGGGGAAGCCGGGAGAGCAGGTTTAAGCCCTGGTCAACAAAGAGATTGCAGAGCTGCCTGCAAAATGATGGGGCTTAAACCAGGAGAGAAAATAAGAATATTAAAAGAAAATCGGTCGTTCTTCCCCAGCTGGAGGGAAAGGGAAGATTTACAGCATTTTCCTGCCATAACCAGGCACGGAGAGTGGGTTCGCAGACAGAATATTGGATTTTTCTTTTTTTTTCTTCTCCCTCCAGAAAACAAATCCAATATTTTCTCATTCAGCTCAGATGCGGTTGCAGGGCTGGGGAGCCTGCACCCCTGGGAGAGGGCAGCTGTACCCCTGAGGAGCGGCCGCAGGGGAGGCTCTGCCCCTGCTCCCGTTTCCTCGGTGCCACCGAGCGAATGCCAAAGCCAGGGACAAACTTGGGTCTGCCAACGCAGAGGAAGGGGAGGGATGGTGAAGGCAGGAGAAGGTCAGAGGCAGGGCCCAGATGCCTCTTTTCCTGCCCTGGGCACCTCGCCTCCCCCAGCACCCCTGCAGCGTCGCCTGGGTGTAGAGGAACCAGAAATCCCCTACGGAAACCTCCCGGCACACGGGTCTCCTCGTGCAAAGCCTTCGCAGGGCCCGCGGCAGGGTGGTGATGGCCGACTTGCAACACCAACGGAAAAAAAAAGAACAAAAATTTAAAAAAAAAAAACCCCACACCAGAGCCTGGCTCGAAAGGGCTGGGGCTTTGCAGCTCGGTGAGGATTTGGAGACCCAACCTGTCCCCCAGCGCCAGACCTGGGGTGCAGTTTGGGATGGCGCTGCCTCAGGACCGGCACTTTCCTGCGGGAATCGCTGCCTCTCCAGCCGCGGCAGAAGCCGGACCCGTCACCTCCCGGCCCCAGCACCTCGTTGGCTGTGGGGGGAAGAGTTTTCCCCCTCGCTACCTGATTCCCTGAGGTGTCCCAGAAAGGCTGAGTGCAGACGGAGGCATTAGACAGATTTGATCTGTCCTCACCCCACATCCTCGCACCCACGCGGCTCTGCCCCAGCTCCCTTTTCGAGGCTGAGCGTGGACGCACAAATCCCATGGCTCAACGTTGAGCTGAGGCTTCAGCCAACCCGGGCTGTGCCCTTGGCTACTGCCCCACTCCTGCGCAGCACCAACGGCAGCACGGAGGGGCTGGGGCCAGGCCCTGGCTTTGCAAACTGGCCAAAAAGGGAAATTGGAGCCCCAAATTTTCTCCTTCAGCCCACCCATCCCCAGGCAAAAGCGATGCTGGGTGGGTGCAACAGGAGCAACGCAGGGCTGCGCCAGGGCGGTGAGGGGCCGGCGAGCGGCTGGCAGCAGGTTTCGGCAGCCGAGTGCATTTATTACTGGCTCCGTGCAGGACCGCGGCCATCGAGTAGCAAGATTTTGCTGATTAAACAGAAATTCAAAAATCTCGTTAATACCTTGAATGATATAGAACATGTCCAGCAAGATTTAAACCAAGGCAGGGGCGGACAGGCAAAATGGATGATGGATTTTTAAAACATTGGGGTTGTTAAAAAATAGCGAAACAAAAAGGCAACCTGGCTTCTCTGGTGCTGGAAGGAGGGGCCAGGACATTTAAAAAATAAAGACCCAATATTAAAGTCGAGACACATTTGCACAGACATAGTTGTGATTTCAAAAATTACCTTAATAGCTCTGTCTTAACATAAATATATTCTGCCAGGGATACGCACCGTTGCTCTACGTACTCGTGGTGTCTGCAGTGCAAGGCGAGGAGGTCCAGAAATTATTTAAAAGGGATTCAGTGGGGTTCAAGGTGTTTCACGAGTCGTGAAGTTAAGGCACGGAGGAGGCAATGCTTTGCCAGAGCAAAAGTGGGGCCGGAGGTGCCCACGGCGAGAGGACGTACACCCACTTACACTGCGTACACCCACGCACCCCCGTGATGGGTGGGATGCGGGCAGAGGTGGCAGGGCTGCAGCGAGGATGCTTGTATTCCCCGGTCCCATCCCACTGTGGGTACCGACTTCTGGCCCCTTGTTAGGGATCAGTGCTGGTCCTTTCCTTCACCTTCTCGTCTCCGGGGTTTCGCCTCCACGCTCTGCACCGCAGGACCTCGTCGCTCCAGTCAAACCGTGCCCTGATTTCCTCTGGCACCGTTTCTGAATGCGAGAGGAGTCGGTGTCACCGTGAGCTGTGTGGGGAACGGGGGGTGTGGGGGGGATTTGCTGCCTGGCCTCTAACCTGGGGAATGGCAGATGCCACCACCGCTGCCCCGGGGCGGACAATCTCCCTGTCAGGAGACCTGGACCCGCCGCCTGCCTCGGTTCTGTATCTCTGTGACTGTCCCTCTTCATTTTCTCTTCCCAATCCCCTTCCCAATCCCAAGGTATAGAAATCACCAAGCAGGAGGGACCCCTTTGGGGGAAGCCTCGTCACCCCTGGCAGGCTGAGGTTGGCTTGGCTCTGCCCAGCGTGGGGGAAGGAGACAGAAAATCCCCGTGTGGGAGCCTGCCAAGGGGAAAGCAGGGGCTGCTTGTGGGGAGGCACTCGCTGGGACTGGCTGTCATTTCCTTGCTTGCAGAACAACGAGGAAAACCCTGACATCTTGACAAATAAAATAGGAAGGGAAAGCAAATTGCAGCTTTTTCTGCTGCTGCTGGCACGGGCAGCAGTAACCAACCTCTGAGCCCGGGTGTCGGCAGGAGGAGGCAGCAAGGGGAGCCGGGGGCTGCTGGTCTCCCACCCGGGTTGGAGGAGAACCGAGGTCTCCTGCTGTTGGCATGAATTTAGGAGCCCTAAATACTGGGGGCTGGTGGGCTTGGGGCATGCTGGGAGGGCTCAGCGTGTGGCATGGCTCTGCAGGGCTCATCTAGGAACTCGATGCATCAGGTTTGACTGCCAGGGACCCTAAAAAACCCCAAACGGACCAAAATCAGGGGAAACACCTTGTGCCAAAATGGTCTTCAAAGAGCTGTGAAGGTGATGGTCGCCCCAAGGAGCCCCTGCAGCGGTGCCCAGCACAGGGAGGGCACAGCCTGGGGAAGCCAAGAGCCACGGCACGGCTGTCTCTGGCCACCGGGAAACGTCTGAAAGCCTTGTCCCCCCTCCCCACACCAAATGCCACCACGCAGCTGAAGGGACACAAGTCGTGACTTGGCTGTGGGTTGACAGGTTGAGCATCCGCAAATCCCGCCGTGCCTCAGTTTCCCCACACCTAAGAGTGGGGATGACAGTGCTTTTACAGACTGTATGAAGGCATCAGCGCTGGGTTATTAAAGCTGAGGAAGTCGGTGATGCTGCCTAAAAGGCAGCTTCCTTTAAGCTGGAAGATGAGCTCCAGAGAGCGATGCCCTTTTGTGGGAGTCATGCTACCCTTGGCCGATAAAGAGCAGGTAACGAGCAAACTCTCTCCATTAGGGATAAAATTGCAAATGTATTGGGAGCTGCTGACGGGTGATGGTATCGGGGGCTGACAGAGATATCAACGGCTCGGCTCTGCTCTGCCGCCGGCAAAGGCTGCTCCCACTACAGAGCATCAGAGACCCCGGCGCTCGTCGCCTGTCACAGGGCCGGGGAGTGCACGAGCGCGTGGCAATGACAGCGGTGCCTGCAAGCAGCATCCCATCCCTTGCAATTTCTCCGGAGATTTGGCTCTACCCTTTATTTTTTCCCATCTTCCAAGGGTCTCTTGTTTGTCCTGGACCTGGCATCCCCCCAGATAAATCACAGCCTGGGGTGGGGAATGGATCTCTGTTGGGTTTTGCTCAGTGGTCGCTCGCTGGATGGACCAGCATCTGGCTCAGTTTGGCTCAAAGTGACGGTCAAAAAAGTGCTGGGGTCGGTGCCGCAGTGGTTTGCGCTTCCAAAGGCCCCCCCAGGATGGGGGGGGGTCCCTGGGGGTCCCTTCCCCATCCACCTCCCGGCTCGCAGGGGGTGAGGAGGAGGAGGAGGGTGGGACAGTGGCACTGCGCTGCAAAGTCACCCAGAGGGACCCGAGGCTTTAACAAGAGGCCTCTGGAAATGGATCTGTGGATCAGTGCCTTTAGTTCTCTTTTTGGGGCCAAAAATTCAGGATTTTGATGATGTTTCTCAGGCAGAAGGCAGTGAACCCCTACCCTCATATTCCCAGGGGAGCTCCTGCCAGCCCCCCCAAAAGCCACCGACCCACCTGCCCGCACACACAGGCAGCCAGAAGCGGGACCACACTTGATTTAGGGCATTTAACTTGCTTTCCGTCGCGTGTTTGTGGTGAGGTGGGTGTTCGAACACCCGTCTGCATTGCAACTGGTTTCAGTTCGGGTGGGTCAGAAATGGGGCAAAAGGAGGTGAGGCAAAGGCGCAGTGAAGGGTGCAGGTATCACTGGATGCTTTGCATGCCAAGAGAAAAAAATAAATTGAAAAATAAGTCATCCAAATCAGGGCATTTATTCAAAATAATGTTGTTTTCAAACCAGCTTGCTTTTTCTGGAGAAAATTTGAAAGCATCTCCCCAAAACTGAAATGGCCTTTTCTGCTCCAAATTGATGCTTCTCAGCAATTCCTCTGCCTTCAACATCTCCAGGAAATATCCAAATTATTTATTTGCTTTGACTTTTGGCACCGTCGCGAGGAGGTTGCCCCGCCAGTGGGTGCCCGGGGGCGGAGGAGGATTGGCCCAGCTCTCCGCGAGAGAAGATGCTGCTTGATCGGTACAAGCAGAGCATCCTCAGCCCTGGGGGTGCCATTACAGCACTGTCATCTCCCCTGGGAAAGGGACCTCAGGGGGACGTTTGGTGAATCGGGGGGCTTGGGCGTCCCCCTCAGCCTCATGCTTGGAGCTTTTCTAGTGGTGGTTACGGGGGGTTTATACCTCCTCTGGAAGGTGATTTCGTTCCAGCCAGCTCCTCTCCCCCGTCGCTCTGAGGTTCCTGAAGGTGCTGGAGCTCAGCGCGGGTACCAGGGGGAGCTGGCGGTGGCAGGGGGAGGCCCCCGGGCAGCATCACCGTCACCCAGCCCAGACCCCCCCCGGGCTCCCTCCTGTTCTGCAAAAACAAGAGAAAAGAGACAGGAAGGGAAAGGGGGACGGGAACGTGGGGAAAACAAAGGGGCTGCTGGGCCATGGCCTTGGCTAGAGCTGTGACACCCCGCTGGGAACCCCTCGCTCCTCTCCTGTCCATCCCTGTCCTCTTTCTTCTCCTTGCTTTCCTTTTTCTTGTTCTTTTTCTTTTTTCTTTTCCTTTTTCTTTTTTCTTGTTTCTTTTCCTTTTTCTTTTTTCTTTTTTCCTTTTTCATTTCCTTTTATGTTTTCTTTTTCTGCTCCCTTTTCTTTTTCTTTTCCTTTTCTCTTTTTCCTTTTCTCTTTCATTTTCTTTTTTCCTTCTGTTCCTTTTCCTTTTCTTTTTATTTTTTTTAATTTTTAATTTTCTTTTTCCTTTTTCCTTTTCCCTTTTCCTTTTCCTTCTTCTTTCTCTTTTTCTTCTTTTTCTTTTTCTTCTTCTTTTACTTCATCTTTTTCTTCTTCTTTTTCCTTTTCTTCTTTTTCTTCTTTTTCTCTTCTTTTTCTTCTTTGTCTCTTCTTTTTCTTCTTTTTCTTATTTTTCTCTTTTTCTTCCCCTTTCCCTCCTTCTCCTCTTCCTTTTCTCTTTTCTTTCTTTTATTTTTTCTTTTTTCTTCTTCCCCCCTCCCTTCCTCTCCTCCTTTCTTTCTTTTTTTTTTTTCTCCCAACAACCCCTTTCCCAGCCAGCAATGAAAACTGTCCAAGAGAAACCATTCCCTTTAGCCAACCCCCAAACACTCACCCCCAGCCCTGCTGTTACCTTTTGCTCTCCCACCTTCGGGGAGAAGCCCTGGGGAGAGGCAGCTCCCACCCAGGGAATAACCCAGGGAATAACCCATGGGGATTAATCCCCTCTTCCCGCAGCCCCTTCCCCTACGCTTCCCTCCCTGCAAACCTGCCCGTGAGCTCCCCGCCGGTCACGTAGCCATCAAACTGATGTGCCAGCAATATCCAACACGCAGTTAAAGCCACTCGTGGGAGTTTCAATAAAATCGACCGGGCAGGATCAATGGGCTGCGCCGGCCCGGCCCCAGCCCCACGCATGGGGGTGGGGGGCAGGAAAAATACCCAGACCTGTGAAATGGGGGTGGTGGAAGGTGGGGGGGGAGCTGATTACAAATCCATCCCATACTTGCCATGATTAATTGCTGCTTTACCAGAAGGAACAGCTCGGCGTGGGGGTCATTTTTAAAGGTAACATTATGGGGGGAGGTTTCTCCGCTCTGTTCGGATGGGAAGAAACAAAAGCCCTGTTCCCACTGGAGTTTCCCTCCTGGCAGGACGAGGTGGGAGAG